>NW_028230456.1:1898505-2028341 GCF_043228905.1 Azolla caroliniana
ACGCGGGGGTCTCGAACCAAAGAGCAAGCGAGGGAGGAGAAAGAGAGAGAACCGGCTACGCAGGACCGGGGATACACAGGGACACGGCCCTTCAGCACGGAGAACGCGAACAGACACCGACACAGACAGATGCTAATGACTAAATATGTATATTAACAAAATGGCTAACACGACTACAACCCTCGATGGGGCACAGGTTGGTTACAACCGAACAGGCCGGCGAACAGATGCCGATGCCTGTTCACTTCGACGATCAAAGGGGCTGCCGGAAGCACTCGGGCGTTCCTCGAAACAGCGCGAGCCTCCTCGGAACCCTGCACAGAAAAGCTATGGAGCTCGAGAAGGAAGGAAAACAGAGAGAGAAGCGTCCAGAAACGGTCCGACAGCACTTCGTCCTCTCCGCGCGAGATGCCTGCAACAGCTCTTTCCTCCTCTTTTTATAGCCCGACGAGCAGGCCGTCATGTCAGCTTTATTCCCTGTCCCTTTTGGACAGGGATCCGCTCCGTTTTTCACGCATCCGCGTAGTTACGCCGCCGACTCGTACAGTTCGCGCGCGCGACCGAAAAGACTGTTCGCGCGGTCTTTGTCTCCACTTGAGTTAGGGCCCGTTCCTGCCGATTATCCTCCCAATTAACTTCTATGTACAACTTGGAGCGTGCGCGCGTGAAGAACCGGTTCCCACGCCTTGGTGCGCCGATTCCGCCTATGGACGGTTTTCTTCACGACATCCGCCCCCACCTAACCGCGCATCCTCCGGTATGCGCCAAGAGAGTTGGGACGGAGAAAACCGGCCCGTCTTCATTCCTCGCCCGTCGGTTCTTCCTCGTTCTCGGATCGTTCGTCACTGCCGACCAGGAGAGCCGGGTCTGGCTCGTCGTCGTGTCGCTTCTTGAACGCTTTGATCCGCTTCCCTGCAACCGGTATCGCCATTCTCGTGCCGTCGAGTTCCGCCAGGTGATATGTCCCGTTGTCATTGGCGCTCTGTACCACGTAAGGCCCGAACCACCTTCGTGCGAACTTCCGTGTAGCTCGGTGCTGGTTGTCGAGGCTGCTATCGTAGACGAGCACCCAGTCACCTTCTTCGATTCTCTTCGGTCGGAGCCGGTGCGTTCGGTCGAACCTGGCTTTGTTCTTTTTCCTCGCCACTCGGAGCTTCTCCGCAGCCAGTTCCACGTCTTCCGGTCTCCGCTCGAGCTGTCGTATGCGCGCGGCCAACAACTCCTCCCGGCTCATCTCGTCCCTCCAGTCGACCGTTGCCCACGAGGAGATCGTCCGTTCCATCGGCATGACCGGCTTCTGGCCGAACATGAGCTCCGTCGGCATGTACCCGGTTACCGAACTGTGCGTGGTCCGGTCCGCCCACAAAGCATAAGGTAGCAGCCGCGGCCAGTTAGCGACTCGGCCTCTGCATGCCCGAACCAACGCCTTGACGATCGGTCCGTGTCCGCGCTCCACCTTCCCATTCGCCTCCGGATTGTACGCAGTGGTGAGCGAGAGCTTGACTCCCAGCCGGTCGAACAGCTCCGCGGCTTCTTCGGCGTCCAACTCCCCTCGGTCAGCCACGATCTTCCCGACGCACCCGTACCGGCATATCACGTCCTCGATTAGGAACCGGCACACGGCCGCGGTTGTTTTGTTCGAAAGGGCCCGGCCTTCCACCTGGTTCGTCAGATCCTCCCGCGCTAGGACCAGGTACCGCATCTGTCCTACCCCCATTGGCATCGTCACCAGATCTACCATCCATTTGAAGTGGATGGTCGGAGGGTGCGTGGGGTGAAGCTCGTCCCGATGTCGGACTATGGAGTGCATCTGACAGCTCTCGCAAGTTGTCACGAACCGATGCACGTCCTGGTACTGCCTCGGCCACCAATACTTCCCCTTCAGTTTCTCAAACGTAGCCCATGTTCCACGGTGTCCAGCCCAAGGGCTGTCGTGGTAGGCCGTCAGCAGCTCCTCCTGTTCTTCCTTCATCGCCACCACCCGGAGCGGAGCGCCGTCCCTCTTCTTCGGGTGCTTCCATAGATAGCCATCCCGGAGGAAGAACCGGTACGCTTTCTTCCGGATCCGGTTGGCCTCGTCCTTCGTCCATGACGCATCGGGCGTCATCGTCTTCAAAAACCCACCGATCTGCAGCCACTCCCCGTCGTACTTGCTCGCGTCGAAGTCGCTAAGCGCCGGAGTGCTTGTTCCGTCGGTTGTTACATACGCAGTCTCGAAGAAGTCCACGCCGACCTCTTCGTCCTCCGAAACCATGCCGCCCTCGTTATCGAATCTCGCCCTTGAAAGCATGTCGGCCATGGCGTTGTCTTTCCCGGAAATGTGTCGTATTACCGAGTCTAGGGACTTGATATACGCTATCCACCTGAGCATTGCCAGGTCCGGCGTCGCGCATCCGGAAACCATGCCGAGAATCGGCATGCAATCCGTCTCTATGATTACCTCCGTCCCGATCAGATAGTCCTTGTCGGCCTTCACCGCCGAAACGATACCCCAGAGTTCGCGTTTAACCTGGGCGTATCCTCGCTGCCGTTCGCTGAGGACCTTCGCGCCGAATCGGATCGGAAACCAATTGCCGTCCTTGTCTTCTTGGTTGACGACCCACCCGATTCCGGTCGGACTCGTGTCAACCGTTATGTACATTGGGGTGCCCTTCCCGTAGACGGCCTTTCGGAGCGCCGGTGCTGCCGAAAGAGCCTCCTTCAGCTTCCGGACCGACTCCGTGTGCTTGTCTAGCCATTCGAATCTTCGCCCTTTCCTCAGTAATCCGTACAGCGGCTCCGCGACGTGCGCGTAATGCGGGATCCATATGTGGTAGAAGGCGCATGCTCCCAAGAATCTTCGTACTTCCGTGACCGAGCTGCATTCAGGCTTCATCGCGGAGATGGCTTCTATCTTTGCCGGAGACGGTTTCCGGCCATATGGTCCACATAAATGTCCGACCACCATGATTTCCGACTGCCCGAATGCTGACTTCTCCCCCGAGAAGGTGAGCCTCGCATCCTCTAGCCTTTGTAGCACCTTCTCGCAGTCGTCGATGTGCGTTACCACGAATCGCCGGCATCCGTCCGGCCCGATCGTCTCGTCCTTCTCTTCTATCGGGCATCCCTTGATCGGGATGTCGTCTAGAAACGGCATGGTGATGTCCGGGATGCAGTCCCTCAGCACCTTGTTCATTGCATTCACCATGTGGGCCACCGAGTTGGTCCCTCCTTGCGGCAGCGTACACATCCGCACTAGGCCGAGGGGAGTTCGCATCGTCGTAATGTCTCTGCTCTCCACGGCTAGCTGGAACTGGTCGTACCCTGAATATAGATCACCGACCGAGTAAATCGACCTTCCGGCGAAGGCCTCCGCAAACTCGTCTATGGTCGGTCCGATCCCCGCGTTCCGAATGGTCACCCTATTGACCGGTTGCAGGTCCTGAATGAAGCGCAATGAACCGTTTTTCTTTGGTACCGTAAACCACCGGTTCGAGTACGGGGCGCTCGACGGCTCGAGAATGCCCATAACAACTTTCTGCTTCAACAGCTCCATCAACTTCGGGATGTGAGCTCTTGGAACCGGAATTGGCTTGAGATTCCACGGTACATGCGGTACCGTGAATATCACCATCGGCTCTACGATCGTCGGGTCTACGCACCCGATTTCCTCCGGTGAGAATGCGAAGGCTTTCCCGTGCCTTCCGAGCATCCTCCGAAACCGGTCTTCCTCCACCGGCAGTAGGAACCCGCCCCCACCTATCTTCAGCTCGCGGAGCGTCTCGTGGGTGAAGGTGTGTCCTATGCAGGCCGGATCTCGTAAGCTGGGGTCCGATGCAACCCCTTTGATCCGGGATTCGCTGCCCTCCGGTAAGGGCGCCGCAACCGGCCTCACCTTCCGGTCCACAGTCTTGTACTTGGTGCCAACTCGGGCCGTCCGTTCCGACTCGAACCCTCGACCGAAGTCCGCGATGACTTCGTACATTTCTTCTGAACATACCGGTATCGTCCGGTCTTCGTCAAGGTCTTCTTCGACTACCTTCCCCAGCATTCCCAAGGTGTCGTCGAAGGAGACTGCCTCCACGGCTCCGTTGATTTCTTCGTCAGGGCCGAGAACTCCGCACGCTCGAAGTCTCCCCTCCGTCTTTGTTTTCTCTCGGCCGGCGATGCCGACCATCGCACATGCTCCGCTGCCGGAGAAGCAAAATTTCCTACCTATTGTACACGGTTTTATCGTACAGATGTGGGGTCTTCCCGGAGCATCCGGACTGTCGCGGCCCCACGCCTTGGCAGTCCTCTCTAAAAATCCTCTCGGTTTTCGGAACCGAGGGAGTCGCGGTTACGTTCGTGGTTCGGCCGTACCGTCAGAAACTGGACCGAATGGCGCCCGTCTTGGCTTTTGACCCTTGCGTAGGCCGAACCATTGTCCAGCACCTTGGTCTCCATTCGCGCCGCCGTGATGTACGGCTCTCCCAGTATGACCGGATGCGAAGACGTCTCCTGCACAAAGAAGTGCTGGTCAATCTCGACGTCGCCGATCTTGACTCGCACATTCGGACAGGCCCCGTGCAGTTCCTCGGTGGCGCGCGTTGCTGCCCTTATTTTCCACCCGTGCTTGGTGTTGATCGGCCATTTGCCCTTCTTATAGAAGTCCATGGACATCAAATTGATCTCCGATCCGTGGTCCACCAAAGCTATCACCGGTTCCTGGACATCGCCGATCTTCACCGGGGTTTCCGTGGTCGCTCGGGCCCAATGCGGTCTCGAATAGTGGCTTTCCGCCCACTCGTCTCCCAGCGCCATGTCGTCTAGGTGCGTCGTCCGCACTTCCACCGGTCTTTCCGGTTCTGTCTCCGTTGACAGCCTCTTCCGTTTCACCAAGTCCACGATGGAGTCGTGGAACTCCTTCTTGGCGATTCCCAGCACCTCCCGTAGCGACAGCTCCACCTTGCTGTCGAGGATCCGTTCCTCCAGGACCTTTCGTAAGTCCGTGGTTCTTTCTATCTCCGTCCCCAGACGGTACCCGCCCTTCTGGGGTTTATCTTGCGTACCGGCCCCGCCGGCTTCGTCCCGTCGTGGCCCGGACCGGGTCTCGTATCGTTGTGAGGGCCCGGTCGTCCCGGGTTTCCCCACCCGCTTCTCTTCTACCAGAGCCTCGTAGTTCCGGCAAGCGGCTTCCACGAAGCCCGTCTTTTCCTCGACCGGGTCGCTCCACCCGGTCATCTCCCGTACCCGTTTCTCCGCACGGTCCGATTCCTCCCTTTTAAGCCCTGCACCGGCAAGGCCTTCCAGCATCGTCGGCCAGAATCCGGCTTTGCTTTCCTTTCGGGCCTCGCCGCCCCCGACTCGAATGCCGGCCGACGCCGAGTAGTGGACGGTTTCCGCGTGTTGGGCCGCCGCCTCTTCCATCAACCTTTTCATACCACCTCTTCCGTCGTTTCGGCTCAGGGCCCTTCGGGTGTCGCTGGCATGCACCCGTCCTTCCCACAGGTACACCACCCTATCCCTCAGCGCCTCCGCGAAGTCGCCGCAGTCCTTCCGAATGTGGCCGACTTCATCGCACCACATGCACCTGTTTCCTGCCGCCGGCCGTCGGTCACGAGCCGGTTCGCCTCCTTCCCTTCGGGCCTGCGCGATTTGGAGGTCCTTTATCGCCTTCGTCAATTCCTCCAGCGCCGCTCCTCCGGTTGAGCCTCTGACTACGCCGGTCGAAGCCGAACCGGTTTCCAACCACTCCCGGGTCTCTTCCTTGCGCACCTGTGGCGCTGGTTCGAGCTTCCTTGCTGCGACCGAGCCCGACCCGGTCGCCCCGTTATCCGCCCATTCTCGCCGTTTGTCGAAACGGCCACAGACCTTCCTGACAGCCGCCCAGTCGGTAGTGAGCCCGTCTTCGGTCTCCAGCAAGAGGCCCACTTGCTCCCGATCCCGCTCGTCGACCGACTTGACAAACAGCAAGACCCGGCTCGTGTCCAGGATGGTTCGGTCGAGCGCCGAAAGGCGCGCAAAGTTTTCCTCGAACTCCCGGAGGAGCGCCGACGCGTTTCTTCCCTTCCCCGGGGACTCCACCCATTCCATGAACCTTCGCTTCGAAAGCCGGAGCGCGTCGTCCAGCCCGTATTTCTCTAGGAGCCGACCTTCGAACTCCTCCCAGGTACGGCTCTCCGTCCGCACCTCGAGCACCTCCGCATGGATGCTCGGCATCGCCACTCGGGGAAATCCGGCAAGACGCCTTTCTTCCGGAATGTCCCGCATCAGCATCTCTGCACCGTAGGATGCCAAATACTTCGTGGCATCCTTCCCATCGAACCGGCCGATCGTGCCGACGACCGCCTCAATAGCTCTGTCGAGGGCACCGGTGCTCTCGCGCGCGTTTACAATCCGATCCACGGCCGAAGCCATGGCCTCTGCGAGATCCGACCCCCTCATCTTCTGCTCTTCTGTCGCCTCTTTCACGTCGGGTTCACCAAAAATGTCGAGATATTACGCAAGTGCGTGCGGAATCGAGGCGGGACCGCGGGGGTCTCGAACCAAAGAGCAAGCGAGGGAGGAGAAAGAGAGAGAACCGGCTACGCAGGACCGGGGATACACAGGGACACGGCCCTTCAGCACGGAGAACGCGAACAGACACCGACACAGACAGATGCTAATGACTAAATATGTATATTAACAAAATGGCTAACACGACTACAACCCTCGATGGGGCACAGGTTGGTTACAACCGAACAGGCCGGCGAACAGATGCCGATGCCTGTTCACTTCGACGATCAAAGGGGCTGCCGGAAGCACTCGGGCGTTCCTCGAAACAGCGCGAGCCTCCTCGGAACCCTGCACAGAAAAGCTATGGAGCTCGAGAAGGAAGGAAAACAGAGAGAGAAGCGTCCAGAAACGGTCCGACAGCACTTCGTCCTCTCCGCGCGAGATGCCTGCAACAGCTCTTTCCTCCTCTTTTTATAGCCCGACGAGCAGGCCGTCATGTCAGCTTTATTCCCTGTCCCTTTTGGACAGGGATCCGCTCCGTTTTTCACGCATCCGCGTAGTTACGCCGCCGACTCGTACAGTTCGCGCGCGCGACCGAAAAGACTGTTCGCGCGGTCTTTGTCTCCACTTGAGTTAGGGCCCGTTCCTGCCGATTATCCTCCCAATTAACTTCTATGTACAACTTGGAGCGTGCGCGCGTGAAGAACCGGTTCCCACGCCTTGGTGCGCCGATTCCGCCTATGGACGGTTTTCTTCACGACAACGTACCCTCCGACCATCCACTTCAAATGGATGGTAGACCTGGTAACGATGCCGATAGGAGTAGGACAGATGCGGTATCTGGTCCTGGCTCGGGAAGATCTAACGAACCAGGTGGAAGGCCGGGCCCTTCAGAACAAAACGACTGTGGCCGTATGTCGGTTCCTGCTCGAGGACGTAATATGCCGGTACGGGTGCGTCGGGAAGATCGTGGCTGATCGCGGGGAGTTGGACGCCGAAGAGGCCGAGGAGCTGTTCGACCGGCTAGGAGTCAAGCTCTCGCTTACCACTGCGTACAATCCGGAGGCGAATGGAAAGGTGGAGCGCGGACACGGACCGATAGTCAAGGCGTTAGTTCGGGCATGCGGAGGTCGAGTCGGGAACTGGCCGCGGCTATTGCCTTACGCGTTGTGGGCTGACCGGACTACGCACAGTTCGGTAACCGGATTCATGCCGGCAGAGCTCATGTTTGGGCAGAAGCCGATCATGCCAATCGAATGTACGGTCTCCTCATGGGCAACCGTGGACTGGAGAGACGAGATGAGCCGGGAGGAACTATTGACGGCGCGCATACGACAGCTCGAGCGGAGATCGGAGGACGTGGAGCAGGCTGCGGAAAAGCTTCGGGAAGCAAGGATGAGGAACAAAGCCTGGTTCGACCGAACACACCGGCTCCGACCGAAGAAGATCGAGGAAGGCGACTGGGTGCTAGTCTACGACAGCAGCCTCGACAACCAGCACCGAGCGACACGGAAGTTCGCAAGAAGGTGATTCGGGCCTTATGTGGTACAAAGCGCCAATGACAACGGGATGTACCATCTGGCGGAACTCGACAGTACGAGAATGACGATACCGGTAGCTGGGAAGCGGATCAAGACGTTCAAGAAGCGTCACGACGACGAGCCGGATCAGGTTGACTTGGACCGCGACGACGAGCGATCTGAAACCGAGGAAGAACCGACGGGCGGGGAAGGAAGGCTGGACCGGTTTTCTCCGTCCAAACACAATTTGGCGCATGCCGGTGGATGCGCGGTTAGGTGGGGGCGGATGTCGTGAAGAAAACCGTCCACAAGCGGAATCGGTGTACCGGAGCGTAGAAACCGACTCTTCATGCACGTGCGCCTTAAGTTGTACATAGGAGATCCTAGGTAGATTCGGTAGGTAGGGAGTAAAGGGGAAACGGCTCCTTCCTTGCCTATAAAAGGAGGGAGACGAGGAGAGTAAGGGGATCGCGGAGAGTCGAGGACGAAGTGCTGTCGGATTGGGCGCGAAGGCTTCTCTCTCTCTCTCTGGTTCGCAGACTCCATAGCTTCCTTCTGTGCAGGTTTCGGGAGGCTCGCGCTGCTCTGAGGAATGCCCGAGTGCTTCCGGCAGCACCTCCAACTTGTTCCTGTCTTTCTGTGCGTTTACGAACAGGTATCGGCATCTGTCCGCCGGCCTGTTCGGTTGTAACCGACTTCGTGTCTTGTTGTCTTCGTGTTCTTGTTGTTTGTCTTGTCAATACATACATACTTTCGTGTCTTTCTGTGTCGTTGTCCCACTCGCGTCTTTGCGTCGAAGGGCCGTGTCCCTGTGAATCTACGCTCGCACATAGTGGGTCTCTCTCTCTCTCTCTCTCTCTCTTACTCTTCGGTACAGGACCCCCGAGGTCCCGCCTCACTCCACGCATCCGCGAGGAATACCTCGACACCGAGACATCACAACCATGCGAACACCGATAGGATTAGTCTGAATGTGCACACTACCACAAGGAGCGACAAACTCGGTTGCTCATATGATGAACGCGATGAACAAGGTGCTTTGAGACTGCATTCCGGAGATAACGATGCCGTTCCTCGATGACATTCCGATGAAAGGATGCGCGGTAGAAGAAAAAGATGAGACTATGGATGATCGGGGATGCCGAAAGTTCGTGGTCGACCATATTCATGATTGCGAGAAAGTGTTGCGAAAGCTAGAAGATGTGCACCTAACACTTTCCGGGGAGAAATCGGAATTCGGGCAAGAAGAAATATTGGTGGTCGGACTTCTATGTGGGCCCTACGGCCGAAGACCGTCACCAACAAAGATCGATGCGATTCAAGCTATGGAGGAAGTATGCGAGTCAACATCCGAAGTCCGAAGGTTTCTCGGTGCATGTGCATTCTATCACATATGGATTCCGCACTATGCACATATAGCGGACCTGCTCTACCACTTGTTGCGGAAAGGTAAGAAATTCGAATGGAAACAGGAACACACCAAAGCCATGAAGAAATTGAAGAAGACACTTCGGAGGGCGGAAGCACTTAAGAAGTCGAGCTACGACCGACCGATCATAGTAACGGTTGATACAAGTCCAACCGGTATCGGGTGGGTCATCAATCAAGCCGACTCGGATGGTTCGCGGTATCCGATCCGATTCGGAGCAAAGGTTCTCAACGAAAGGCAACGTGGCTATGCACAAGTCAAAAGAGAATAGTGGGGAGTCGTGTCGGCGATAAAATCGGATCAGGATTATTTGATCGGAGCCGAAGTGGTGATCGAGACGGATTGTCTTCCGATACTCGGGATGATGCGGTGTTGTACGATACCGGATGTAGCTATGCTAAGGTGGGTTGCATATGTCAAGTCGCTTAATCCGGAGGTTCAACACATCTCGGGGAAGGACAACGTGGTAGCGGATATGTTATCAAGGGCTCGGTTCGGAGACGACATAACCGAATCGGATAATGAAGAAGTTTCCGAAGACTACTTCGTGTCGGAGCACATATGCCGAGCGAACGTAATCCGAGAATTCAGGGAAGAAGAATACGAGGGAGAAAGCTTGATGATCGGAAAGATGTTACAAGAGGCCGAGGATTCAACAAACGATAAAGGAAGAAGAGCCGAGATCCGAAGGAAGAAGAGGCAAGTCCAAAAGTTCTTCTTGGAAAACGGATTAATATGGAGGGCGCCGAAAAGACCGGATGGTATACCACTTCGAGTAGTCGGGACAAAAAGAGCAACAAAACCGGATAATGTCCGAGTTTCACGAATCCGATTGGGCTGGACACCGAGGAACATGGGCAACATTTGTGAAGATCAAGCAAAAATATTGGTGGAAGAAAATGTACAAAGATGTCGCAGAGTTCACGGAAAGCTGCGAGAAATGCCAAGTCTACTCCGGGGTTCGACATCGAGATGAGTTACATCCGACATTCTCACCGACAATCAACTTCAAGTGGATGGTCGACATAGTGGCCATGCTGACCGGGATCGGACAAAAGAAATACTTGGTATTAGCTCGGGAAGATCTCACGAATCAAGTAGAAGGTCGAGCGCTTCAGAGGAAGACGTGTTCCGCGGTATGCCAATTTCTTTTGGAGGAAGTATTTTGCAGGTACGGGTGCGTAGGGCAAGTGATTGCGGACCGGGGAGAACTCGACTCGGACAAAGCTAGGGGATTCTTTGCCAAACACGAAGTTCGGTTATCGCTGACAACGGCATACAATCCGGAGGCCAACGGGAAAATCGAAAGAGGACATAGTCCGATCGTGAAAGCACTTGCGAAGGCATGCGATGGAAAGGTGAAGGACTGGCCGCAGATGCTTCCGTATGCACTATGGGTGGATCGGACGACCCATAGCTCCATAACCGGTTACATGCCGGCAGAACTCATGACCGGACAAGCACCGGTAATGCCAACAGAAACCGCGATCGCAACATGGACAGTGCTACCGTGGAAGGAAGAGATGAGCCGGGAAGAACTACTAGCGGTCCGGATACGACAACTAGAGGGAAGACCGCCAGACATAGCGGAAGCAATACGCCGACAACAAGAAGCACGATTCCGGAACAAAAGTCAGTTCGACACAAAGCACCGACTACGACCGAGGAGGATTGAAGAAGGAGATTGGGTGATCGTCTATGACAGTAGTTTGGACCATCAACATACAACGATGCGGAAATTCGCGAAAAGGTGGTTCGGGCCATACGAGGTTCGGAAAGTCTTCGACAACGGAACGTACCGACTGTCCGAGTTGGATGGAACAATACTACGAGTGCCTATAGCCGGGAAGCGGGTGAAGATTTTCAAGAAGTGGACCGACGATAAACCCTATGTGATCCAAGCCAAGGCCGACAACGAGGAGCAATCGGACGAAGACCACGGTGATGCGGGAAGCGAAGAAAGTGAATTACAACTCATAGTCGACATAAGGGGAGAATCGGAGGAAGCTTTGGGTGAAGACGGATATGAGGAATCGAGAACTTCGGCACATACCGGAGGATGTGCGGGTTCGGAGGGGGCGAGTGTCGTAGTGTATTCCACACACTACGTGAAAACCATAAAATAATATATCCGATTTTAGATACATATAAATAAATAAATAATATATCAATATATTTATCACATGCATAGGGCAAGATGTGAACCTTGCACCTCCACGTAGATAAACCCCAACTTTACCATTGTAATAACTTATCTTTAGTCTTATACATATAGATTTAATACATATAAAACCTTTATTTACACATACCTATATTTAAAGGTAAAAAATCATGTATTCTTTAGGGTGTGAATATTTTATTTATACGTGACATTAAAAGTGACTCATGCACATCTAGCGTGCATAAGCCCTATAATTAGGAAATGACAAAGCATCACATGCACATTTAGTGTGCATGGACACTTTTGGTGAAAAAGCATGAAGCCATGCTTAGCCTCTTCCATCTTTATATGAGGAGAGAAATATGTATAAGGTTGTTGATTAATATACAAGGATTGATCAATCTAATATATTCGTGGGATTCACGAATTTTGCCATCAAAATTACTCTTATAATCTAAATATTGTTTTAAATACACTAAACTCGTGGGATTCACGAGATTGCTATCTTACTTCTCTTTCTACTATTCATAACTAGCCTTAAGTTGTATTCCTCTTCTTCCTAGTCCAAAACCTCGGCGGTTCCCACCCGACTCACGCAACGATCCGGAGCCGAAAGGCACGACACCGCTAGTACTAATAGTACTAAAACCGAGACTATTCCTCTAGATGTGTCTAATAGTCCTAATAGCCCAAGCCTTTCAAATAAATTTGAAATCCTTAGTCAACTAGAAGAAGAGTTAAATGATTAAGTCCAACCAAAATAGGAGTCGTTTGGTTAGACAACCCAAGATATGTACAGCCCATTAGTGGTTCCATTTCCTCTAAGCAAGTTAGCAATGTGTTCTTAGCTCATGTAATGGTTAGTACTAAAAGTACTCCTCCAGTACATGTCTTAGCCCTCTTAGATTCTGGAGCCAACTCTTGCTTCATGGATAGGAATTTTGCCCAAGCTCATCAGATATCCCTAAAGAAACTCCCATGTCCAACCTCTGTATTAGTCATTGTGTTGGGAAATATGTCCCTCCAGTGGGAGGAAGATCTGACCGTCCGGAAAGCTGACAGTCGAGAAACCGGAATCGTGTAAATAACCAACTCGAGAGACTATATCTGTAAATAGTCTAAGTGTGCGCCCCATGAGGGCTACGTATGTAAATAGACAGAAAGTTGTGTAAGTATATACACAACTAGGGCAAACTTTAACTGTGTGATGAACAGAGTAAAAACAGAAATTGTAGTGTGCAAGATAGCGAGAGAAAGTGTGTATGTGTGAGCCGCGCCATAGCTGTGTGAGTAATAGTAGAAGCGAAGAGCCCTGCGCGGCTGATACACTTGACAAAGTGTTGTATTCCTCTCGGTGTTGTATATCCACTTTGTATAGTGAAGATTTTGTTCACCCGTGGTTTTCCCCGTTTTAGGGTTTCCACGTAAATCTCTGTGCACCATTGTTCATCTTGTCTTTTCTTGGCATATTTCTGTGATTCGTATTTTAGCACGTAGTTCGTTTATTGTGATCTATTCCCCAACGATTTCTTAACACATTGATGGTTGTCCCATTGCTTCCAGGAATATTATAGAAGAGTCAAAACCCGTTAATATTGTCCTAGATTACTTAGCGTGTGTAGTATCATTTAATATAATTAGTATCCCAGAACATCCGATTGTTTTGGGATTACCATGGTTCGAATTACATAACCTAGCCATATATTGGAGAACAAGAGAAATACGGTGTCGACAAACTCGAAGATCTACTCATAAGATTGCAACCATTTTGCTACATCAGTTGCGTGGGGAAGGATGCAAGGAAGAAATGTTTCTCTTCGCAATATCAATAAACCCTTCCCGTATCAATAAAGAGGAGTCCATCGTTCAACTTCCAGAGAAGTATCGTCATTATGCCAATGTGTTCGATAAAGTACGAGCTAATACGCCTCCTCACCATCAACTGTATGATTGCCCCATTGATTTACAACCGGGAAAAGAGCCACCATGGGGACTGATCTACAATTTTTCACCAACCGAGCTAGAAGTCCTTCGAGCCTATATAGAGGAGAATTTGGCAAATGGTTCCATTCAACATTCAAAATCTCCAGCCGGTGCACCCATTTTCTTCGTCAAGAAAAAGGATGGATCACTTTGTCTCGTTGTAGATTACCGTGGGTTGAATAAAGTCACCATCAGGAATAGGTATGCACTTCCCCTTATCTCAAGTCTTTTAGAACGGATCAATGATGCAAGGTTCTTCACAAAGATTGACTTATGAGGAGCGTATAACCTCGTACAAATCCGACTAGGAGATGAATGGAAGACTGCGTTTCGCACCAAATATGGGCACTTCGAGTATATGGTGATGCCATTTGGCTTCACTAATGCGCCAACAGTCTTCCAGCACATGGCAAATGATATATTCTGAGATCTCTTAGATGATTTTTTGATCATCTATTTGGATGATCTACTGGTTTATTCGAAGACCCAAGAAGACCATGATTCTCATGTACTGTTAGTACTAAAACGACTTCGAGAACATGGTCTTTATGCAAAACTGGAAAAATGTAGTTTCGGGTGCAACCAGGTAGAATTTTTGGGCTATGTCATTTCCTCGAAAGGCATCTCCATGGATCCAGATAAGGTCAAAACGGTGGTAGAGTGGCAGACTCCGCGTTCGTTGCGAGATATGCAATATTTTTTTGGCTTTGCCAATTTTTACCGCAAGTTCATACAGGATTACTCAAAGCTTGTTCTGGCTCTCACACAACTTACCAGGAAGGGAAAATCGTTCATTTGGTCTGAAGAAGCGGACATTGCTTTTGAGAGTCTTAGGAAGGCATTTATATCAGCTCCTATTTTAGCTCATGTTGATCCAGAGAAACCATTCATCATTGAAGCAGACGCGTCGGATTTCGCCTTGGGTAGCATTCTGTCTCAACAAGGCGATCATAAGAAGCTACATATTGTGGCTTTCCATTCACGCAAGTTTGACGCCGTGAAAATCAACTATGAAATTCATGATAATGAGTTATTAGCAATAGTGGACTCTTTTATGCAATGGAGGCATTTTCTAAAGGGGTCTTCTCATCAAGTCATCGTATTCAGTGATCACAAAAACCTTGCCTACTTTCAAAATGCTCGTGTGTTAAATCGACGTAAAGATCGGTGGGCCCAATTCCTCACTCGTTTCAACTTCAAAATTACATATCGTTCGGGGAAGCAGCAAGGGAAGGCAGATGCATTATCACGACGTTCCTATCTAGCACCGCGTCCTAGTGAGCCGGCTTTCGATAACCAAAAGCAAGTAATCTTGGGACCGGCACGACGCAGGTCTTCGGTATGCCCTTGGATTCCCACGTTATCGATACCATACGTGAGGACTTGAAGATAGATGTTTTCGCTCAAGCCATTCTAGCACAAATTGATCCCTCTCGAGCATCTTGTTCAAAGTCGCAACAACCAAGTACGGACTATCGACAATTTGAATGTCATGATGGATTACTATTCTTTAAGAAACTCTTGTATGTTCCTAATGGTGCTTGTCGCCTTCAAGTAGTCCAAAGCTGTCATGACACATATACAATTGGGCATTTTGGTAGTACTAAAACACTAGATTTTGTACAACAATCCTTCTGGTGGCCCCATATGTGACAATTTGTCGAAGATTTTGTTCGGACTTGTGATACATGTTGCAGAGCAAAAATCATCCATATGGTTTATTAGAACCATTACCAATTCCAAGCAAGCCATGACAATCCATTGCCCTAGATTTCATCACAGATCTTCTGGTCTCTAAGGGATTCGATGTGATCTTAATAGTAGTAGATCGATATACGAAGATGGCCCATTTCCTGCCATGTACTAAGGAAATCTCCAGTGAAGAAACCGCCAAAATTGGCATGCGTGAAGTATGTTGGCATCATGGCCTTCCCGATAGTATCATCAGCGACCGTGGACCCCAGTTCGTCTCGAAGTTCTGGAAGCACCTCTTTAAAATGCTTAAGGTCACTTGTAACCTCTCCTCCGGCTACCACCTGCAAATTGATGGCCAAGTAGAACGAACAAATCAAACGCTAGAGTAGTATCTTCTATGCTTTTTAAGCTATCATCAAGATGACTAGGTGGATATTCTCCACTTCGTCGAATTTCTGTATAATAACTTTGTCCAATCATCGACAAAGGTGACACCATTTTATGCTTACACAGGTTGTCACCCCTGGTGGTGTGTATTTGAAACCCCAAAGTTACCTACAAATCCTTGTGTAGAGGATCGTTTGGAGCGGCTATGTAAGATACACGCGGATTTATCTACTCATCTACAACAAGCTCAACAAAAACACAAGGTTTACATGGATCATCATTGGCTTCCATCCTGTTTTGACATTGGAGATCGGGTGTGGCTACTACGATGACACATCAAGACTATATTCGCCCATGCGAGAAGTTGGATTACCAGCGATTAGGTCCTTTCTGTATTATCGCAAAAATTAATGTTGTCGCTTTTCGTCTTGATCTACCTCAACTTCGGATACATCCGGTGTTTCATAGTTCTCTCCTTGAACCCTATCAAGACAGCACCATCCCAGGTTGTATTAAACAACCTCCACCCCCGATCGAGCTTGAAGATGGACCTGAGTACGAGGTTGTTGCCATCCTCGATTCCAAGATTGTTTGCAACAAGCTCTACTATTTAGTTGATTGGCTAGGATAGTGTCCCAGCGAGCGTACTTAGGAACCAATAGAGAATGTGACCAATGCTCGTGCTCTTCTTGAAGACTTCCATCATCAATATCTAGACAAACCGCCTCAATCCAAAACGACTCGTGACACTCGTCATTTTAAAGGGAGGATAGTGTCATGATATGGCAAGACTCAAACCCATGACCTTATGTTACATGGGTCGAGCTCTTGACTATTAGACTATATGTTGTAATACAAAAGATATTATTTTCATTTAGGTTTTACTATATAAAATTGATCTATATTCCATATTTCTCTGCAACATTCTAGAAACTTCAGGAGTACTCCTGAGAACACTATAAAAGGAGGCACAAGGCATTATTTCGAACCAAATTGGTTCAACGCTAGTCTTAAGCCTCCTAGATACTATTGTATATTCCCTTAACATAATATATATCTTTTGTTATCCTCATTCTCTCTCTCTCTCTCTCTCTCTCTCTCTCTCTCTCTCACTCTCTCCTTCTCTCAAAAGTTCTACACCTCCCTTAGTACTAATCCTCATCTTTTAGTACTAATTCCTTCTCTGTTTTAGTAATGTTCCTCACAGTACTTCTCTGTCTTAGTTCTACTCCTAACACCACCGAGAGAGTCCCGATTGCGCTCGTGATTCAGCCGAACCCTCAAAAACTGGACAGAGTGTCGACTGTCCAAGCTCTTCACTCTCGCGTATGCCGAACCGTTGTCCAACACCTTCGTCTCCATCCGAGCTGTCGTAATGTAGGGTTCACCGAGTATCACTAGATGAGAGGACGACTCCTACACAAAGAAGTGTCGGTCGATTTCGATGTCACCGACCTTCACACGGACCTTCACACAGACCTTCACACGGACATTCAAACATGCACCGTGTAGTTCTTCCGTGGTGCAAGTTGCCATGCGTATCTTCCACCGTGCTTGGTGTTGATAGGTCACTTCCCCTTCTTGTATAAGTCCATGGACATCAGGTTTATCTTCGATTTGTGGTCGATCAACAACACCACTGGTTCCTTCACGTCCTCGATCCGGAGCGGGGTCTCTCTTGTCGCCATTGCCCAGTGTGCCCTAGTGCAGTGGTTGTCTGTAAACTTCTCCTCCATCGCCATCTCATCGATGTGGGCCTCTTTCACCTCGACCGGTTTCTCGCTCTCCGGCTCAATCGACAGCCGCTTTCTCTTCACGAGGTTGAGGATCGAATCATCGAACTCCTCCTTGGCAATACCCAGTACTTCTCGTAGCATGAGTTCCACCCAACTATTGAGGATTCGCTCCTCTAAGACCTTCCGTAGGTATGTCGTCTTCTCTGTCTCCGAGCTCAATCGAAAGCTCAGTAATTTTTCCTTTGCTTTCTCCTGCAGGTTGACGCCTTCATTCCATTTTGGCTCGTTCTAGGTGTCGTACCTACGTGAGAGGCCTACCCCGACCCATTTGTCTTCGACCGAAACTTCATAGTTCTGGCACGCGGCTTCCATAAAGCCAATCTTCTCCTCCACTGGATCGCTCCATCCAATGACCTCCTGAACCCACTTCTCATCATGGTCTGCCTCCTCCTTCAACTTCTTCCCAGAGAAGCCTTCAAGTATGACCAGCCAAAATACGGGGTCGTTTCCGGACCCGACATTCCTCTCTCTCCTTCTACCCGAATGTCGGTCGACGCCAAGTAATGGATGGTCTCTACATGTCGCGTTGCAGCTTCCTCCATCAACCTCTTCATGCCTCCTCATCCAAGGTTCATCTCCAAAGGCCTTCATGTTTCGCTTAACTGTACTCAGTTGTTCCAAAGGTACACCACATTGTTCCTTAGCGCCTCGGTGAAGTCGCTGCAATCTCTCCGAATGTGACCAACACCGTCGCACCACATGCACCTAAGGTCATATGATTGACCCCCGCCATCCCTCGATGCCTGGGCAATCTGGAGGTCGCACACCATTTTAGTGAACTCCTCCAGCGTCGTGCCTCCCGATGGTCCGTCGACCACGTTAGCCGGAATCGGACCTGACTCAAGCCACCTTCTCGTCTTGTCCGACCGAGTCGGCACCTCCCTCGCTACTCTTGCTCTTAGGGTCGGGCCCGCCAACAACGTTCCCTTGTCATTCCATTCGCATCGTTTGTCAAAACGGCTACATACCCACTTGACCACCGCCCAGTCGGTCATAAGGTCGTCGTCCGTCTCCAGGAGGAGACCCACCTTTTCCCTGTTTTGCGCATCGACTGCCTTTATGAACAACTATTGATAGGCTTCACCCCCCTCCCAAGGGGAATTACATGTGAGGGAGAGAGAGTGAAAAACAAATAAGGAACGACACCAAAATGAGAGGGGAAAAAGCTATATCACATTATGCCCCATGGATGAGGTTTATATAGTACAAGAGGTAACTGTTATAAAAGAATGAGACAAGTAGAGAGTTACATTACTTACCAACTCTCTCACTTTTGTACACATGCACACAAATATGCATGTGTTCATACACATATTCATCCTCACACACTCATACACATTACACATACACATAACCACATTATCGTGTTCCACCGATTATGCCTCCTCGTATATTCTTACGGGTAACAACAACAGGACCTTGCTCGTGTCTAGCACAGTCCTATCCAAAGTCGATAGTCGGGCGAAGCGCTTCTCAAACTCTTGAAGCAACAAAGTTGTATTCCTCCCATTCCTGGGAAGTTCTACCCACTCCATAAGTTCCTTCTTTGATACCCGGAGTGAGTCATCCAGACTGTAACCCTCGAGGAGCCTTCCTTCGAGCCCCTCCCAGTCGCAGCAAGGTGCTTGTATCTCGAGCACCTCAGCGTGGATGCTCAATGCAACAACGTTGGCGAACCTGGTCAATCATCTCTCTTCGAGGATATCCCTCATGAGCCTCTCGGCCTTGTTGGCCTCCAAGTAACTCGTGACATCATTCCCATTAAATCAGCCTAAAGTGCCAACTATAGTCTCTATGGCCCTATCGAGGCCAACGGAGCTCTCCCGAGCATTCAACAGGTTGTCGACCTCCGTTGTCGTTGCTTCCACAAGCTCGTTTCCTCTCATCTTGATGTTCCCTTGCCGCCCTTTCACGTCGAGTTTACCAAATATGTCGTGTATATCCACGTGTACATGTCGGATTGGGTGGGACTGTGGGGGTCTTGGACTACGGGGTCAGAGCCAGAGAGGCTACTCAGCTTGTAGTGACCTAACCGGCTCGTTTGCCGAAGTTCTTCGCTGAGCACATGGGCTCGTAAAACTTGTATCCGATCTAGCCTTGTCGCAAGATTCCAGAAATGAGCACACAGGCTCGCAGACTCCAGTAGAAACGCGTGGAACAGAGTGGGAGAGGAGAAGCAATGCCTCTGGAACATAGAAACAGAGATACGAATGTAGACCCAACACAGAAAAAAAGTCGGATAAAACAAACCAAGAATAAATTGACAGATAGAGAAGAATACAACCGAACTCGCCCAACGACAGAGCTTCGAGCTCCGCACACACACACACACACCGACTAGTGAGCCTCTGGACGGGAGCACACAGGCTTCCTACACAAGCAGAGGCCTCACACCTATCTATCCGAAGTAGCACATAACAGAAAACCAACAACACTTGAGATCACAAAACGACAATACCTTCCCCTCCAAAACAATGGATCCCCAAAACAGACTTTCTTCCCTCCTTTTATAGCCCAAGGCAGGTCAATTACATCAGTATTATGATAGTTGTTTTCTGTCAGTGATCCTCCCCTCGATTTCCTCCCATCACACGCTGTCGAGAGATTACGCAAGTGCGTGTGGAATCGAGGCGGGACCGCGGGGGTCTCGAACCAAAGAGCAAGCGAGGGAGGAGAAAGAGAGAGAACCGGCTACGCAGGACCGGGGATACACAGGGACACGGCCCTTCAGCACGGAGAACGCGAACAGACACCGACACAGACAGATGCGAATGACTTAATATGTATATTAAGAAAATAGCTAACACTACTACAACCCTCGATGGGGCACAGGTTGGTTACAACCGAACAGGCCGGCGAACAGATGCCGATGCCTGCTCGCTTCGACGCACAAAACAGGGCAAAGGGGGGGGGGTAGCAGGTTGGAAGTGCTGCCGGAAGCACTCGGGCGTTCCTCGAAACAGCGCGAGCCTCCTCGGAACCCTGCACAGAAAGCTATGGAGCTCAAGAAGGAAGGAAACAGACAGAGAGAGAGAAGCGTCCAGAAACGGTCCGACAGCACTTCGTCCTCTCCGCGCGATCCCCTCTTTTTATAGCTCTTTCCTGTTCCTTATATATCTCGACGAGCAGGCCGTCATGTCAGCTTTATCCCCTGTCCCTTTCGAACAGGGATCCGCTCCGTTCTTCACGCATACGCGTAGTTACGCCGCCGACTCGTGCCGTCCCTTAGCTCGCGCGCGCGACCGAAAAGACTGTTCGCGCGGTCTTTGTCTCCACTCGTGTTAGGGCCTGTTCCCGCCGAATATCCTCCTAACTCGCTTCTATGTTCGACTTGGAGCGTGCGCGCGTGAGGAACCGGTTCCCACGCCTCGGTCTGCCGATTCCGCTTATGGACGGTTTTCTTCACGACATCCGCCCCCACCTAACCGCGCATCCTCCGGTATGCGCCAAGAAAGTTGGGACGGAGAAAACCGGCCCGTCTTCATTCCTCGCCCGTCGGTTCTTCCTCGTTGTCGGATCGTTCGTCACTGCTGACCAGGAGAGCCGGGTCTGGCTCGTCGTCGTGTCGCTTCTTGAACGCCTTGATCCGCTTCCCTGCAACCGGTATCGCCATTCTCGTGCGGTCGAGTTCCGCCAGGTGATATGTCCCGTTGTCATTGGCGCTCTGTACCACGTAAGGCCCGAACCACCTTCGTGCGAACTTCCGTGTAGCTCGGTGCTGGTTGTCGAGGCTGCTGTCGTAGACGAGCACCCAGTCACCTTCTTCGATTTTCTTCGGTCGGAGCCGGTGCGTTCGGTCGAACCTGGCTTTGTTCTTTATCCTCGCCACCCGGAGCTTCTCCGCAGCCAGTTCCACGTCCTCCGGTCTCCGCTCGAGCTGTCGTATGCGCGCGGCCAACAACTCCTCCCGGCTCATCTCGTCCCTCCAGTCGACCGTTGCCCACGAGGAGATAGCCCGTTCTATCGGCATGATCGGCTTCTGGCCGAACATGAGCTCCGTCGGCATGTACCCGGTTACCGAACTGTGCGTGGTCCGGTCTGCCCACAAAGCATAAGGTAGCAGCCGCGGCCAGTCACCGACTCGGCCTCCGCATGCCCGAACCAACGCCTTGACGATCGGTCCGTGTCCGCGCTCCACCTTTCCATTCGCCTCCGGATTGTACGCAGTGGTGAGCGAGAGCTTGACTCCCAGCCGGTCGAACAGCTCCGCGGCTTCTTCGGCGTCCAACTCCCCTCGGTCAGCCACGATCTTCCCGACGCACCCGTACCGGCATATCACGTCCTCGATTAGGAACCGGCATACGGCCGCGGTCGTTTTGTTCGGAAGGGCCCGGCCTTCCACCTGGTTCGTCAGATCCTCCCGCGCTAGGACCAGGTACCGCATCTGTCCTACCCCCATTGGCATCGTCACCAGATCTACCATCCATTTGAAGTGGATGGTCGGAGGGTACGTGGGGTGAAGCTCGTCCCGATGTCGGACTATGGAGTGCATCTGACAGCTCTCGCAAGTTGTCACGAACCGATGCACGTCCCGGTACTGCCCCAGCCACCAATACTTCCCCTTCAGTTTCTCAAACGTAGCCCATGTTCCACGGTGTCCAGCCCAAGGGCTGTCGTGGTAGGCCGTCAGCAGCTCCTCCTGTTCTTCCTTCATCGCCACCACCCGGAGCGGAGCGCCGTCCTTCTTCTTCGGGTGCTTCCATAGATAGCCATCCCGGAGAAAGAACCGGTACGCTTTCTTCCGGATCCGGTTGGCCTCGTCCTTCGTCCATGACGCATCGGGCGTCATTGTCTTCAAAAACCCACCGATCTGCAGCCACTCCCCGTCGTACTTGCTCGCGTCGAAGTCGTTAGGTGCCGGAGTGCTTGTCCCGTCGGTTGTTACATACGCAGTCTCGAAGAAGTCCACGCCGACCTCTTCGTCCTCCGAAATCATGCCGCCTTCGTCATCGAATCTCGCCCTTGAAAGCATGTCGGCCATGGCGTTGTCTTTCCCGGAAATGTGTCGTATTACCGGGTCTAGGGACTTGATGTACGCTATCCACCTGAGCATTGCCAGGTCCGGCGTCGCGCATCCGGAAACCATGCCGAGAATCGGCATGCAATCCGTCTCTATGATTACCTCCGTCCCGATCAGATAGTCCTTGTCGGCCTTCACCGCCGAAACGATACCCCAGAGTTCACGTTTAACCTGGGCGTATCCTCGCTGCCGTTCGCTGAGGACCTTCGCGCCGAATCGGATCGGAAACCGATTGCCGTCCTCGTCTTCTTGGTTGACGACCCACCCGATTCCGGTCGGACTCGTGTCAACCGTTATGTACACTGGGGTGCCCTTCCTGTAGACGGCCTTTCGGAGCGCCGGTGCTGCCGAAAGAGCCTCCTTCAGCTTCCGGACCGACTCCGTGTGCTTGTCTAGCCATTCGAATCTTTGCCCTTTCCTCAATAATCCGTATAGCGGCTCCGCAACATGGGCGTAATGCGGGATCCATATGTGGTAGAATGCGCATGCCCCCAGGAATCTTCGTACTTCCGTGACCGAGCTGCAGTCGGGCTTCATCGAGGAGATGGCTTCTACCTTTGCCGGAGACGGTTTCCGGCCATATGGCCCACATAAGTGTCCGACCACCATGATTTCCGATTGCCCGAAGGCTGATTTCTCCCCCGAGAAGGTGAGCCTCGCATCCTCTAGCCTTTGCAGCACCTTCTCGCAGTCGTCGATGTGCGCCATCACGAACCGCCGGCATCCGTCCGGGCCGACCGTCTCGTCCTTCTCTTCTACCGGGCATCCCTTGATCGGGATGTCGTCTAGAAACGGCATGGTGATGTCCGGGATGCAGTCCCTCAGCACCTTGTTCATTGCATTCACAATGTGGGCCACCGAGTTGGTCCCTCCTTGCGGCAGCGTACACATCCGCACTAGGCCGAGGGGAGTTCGCATCGTCGTAATGTCTCTACTCTCCACGGCTAGCTGGAACTGGTCGTACCCTGAGTATAGATCACCGACCGAGTAAATCGACCTTCCGGAGAAGGCCTCCGCGAACTCGTCTATGGTCGGTCCGATCCCTGCGTTCCGAATGGTCACTTTGTTGACCGGCTGCAGGTCCTGAATGAAGCGCAATGATCCGTTTTTCTTTGGTACGGTAAACCATCGGTTTGAATACGGGGCGCTCGATGGCTCGAGAATGCCCATATCAACTTTCTGCTTCAACAGCCCCATCAACTTCGGGATGTGAGCTCTCGGAACCGGAATTGGCTTGAGATTCCACGGTACATGCGGTACTGTGAATATCACCATCGGTTCTACGATCGTCGGGTCTACGCACCCGATTTCCTCCGGTGAGAATGCGAAGGCTTTCCCGTGCCTTCCGAGCATTCTCCGGAACCGGTCTTCCTCCGCCGGCAGTAGGAACCCGCCCCCACCGATCTTCAGCTCGCGGAGCGTCTCGTTGGTGAAGGTGTGTCCTATGCTGGCCCGATCTCGTAAGCTGGGGTCCGATGCAACCCCTTTAATCCTGGATTCACTGCCCTCCGGTAAGGGCGCCGCAACTGGCCTCACCTTCCGGTCCACCGTCTTGTACTTGGTGCTAACTCGGGCCGTCCGTTCCGACTCGAGCCCTCGACCGAAGTCCGCGATGACTTCGTACATTTCTTCTGAACATACCGGTATCGCCCGGTCCTCGATAAGGTCTTCTTCGACTACCCTCCCCAGCATTCCCAAGGTGTCGTCGAAGGAGACTGCCTCCACGGCTCCGTTGATTTCTTCGTCAGGGCCGAGAACTCCGCACGCCCGAAGTCTCCCCTCCGTCTTTGTTTTCTCTCGGCCGGTGATGCCGACCATCGTACATGCTCCGCTGTTGGAGAAGCAAAATTTCCTACCTATTGTACACGGTTTTATCGTACAGATGTGGGGTTTTCCCGGAGCATCCGGACTGTCGCGGCCCCACGCCTTGGCAGTCCTCTCTAAAAATCCTCTCGGTTTTCGGAACCGAGGGAGTCGCGGTTACGTTCGTGGTTCGGCCGTACCGTCAGAAACTGGACCGAATGGCGCCCGTCTTGGCTTTTGACCCTCGCGTAGGCCGAACCGTTGTCCAGCACCTTGGTCTCCATCCGCGCCGCCGTGATGTACGGCTCTCCCAGTATGACCGGATGCGAAGATGTCTCCTGCACGAAGAAGTGCTGGTCAATCTCGACGTCGCCGATCTTGACTCGCACATTCGGACAGGCCCCGTGCAGCTCCTCGGTGGCGCGCGTTGCCGCCCTTATTTTCCACCCGTGCTTGGTGTTGATCGGCCATTTGCCCTTCTTATAGAAGTCCATGGACATCAAGTTGATCTCCGATCCGTGGTCCACCAAAGCTATCACCGGTTCCTGGACATCGCCGATCTTCACCGGGGTTTCCGTGGTCGCTCGGGCCCAGTGTGGTCTCGAATAGTGGCTTTCCGCCCACTCGTCTCCCAGCGCCATGTCGTCTAGGTGCGTCGTCCGCACTTCCACTGGTCTTTCCGGTTCTGTCTCCGTTGACAGCCTCTTCCGTTTCACCAAGTCCACGATGGAGTCGTGGAACTCCTTCTTGGCGATTCCCAGCACCTCTCGTAACGACAGCTCCACCTTGCTGTCGAGGATCCGTTCCTCCAGGACCTTTCGTAAGTCCGTGGTCCTTTCTATCTCCGTCCCCAGACGGTACCCGCCCTTCTGGGGTTTATCTTTCGTACCGGCCCCGCCGGCTTCGTCCCGTCGTGGCCCGGACCGGGTCTCGTATCGTTGTGAGGGCCCGGTCGTCCCGGGTTTCCCCACCCGCTTCTCTTCTACCAGGGCCTCGTGGTTTTGGCAAGCGGCTTCCACGAAGCCCGTCTTTTCCTCGACAGGGTCGCTCCACCCGGTCATCTCCCGTACCCGTTTCTCCGCACGGTCCGATTCCTCCCTTTTAAGCCTTGCATCGGCAAGGCCTTCCAGCATCGTCGGCCAGAATCCGGTTTTGCTTTCCCTTCGGGCCTCGTCGCCCCCGACTCGAATGCCGGCCGACGCCGAGTAGTGGACGGTTTCCGCGTGTCGGGCCGCCGCCTCTTCCATCAACCTTTTCATACCACCTCGCCCGTCGTTTCGGCTCAGGGCCCTTCGGGTGTCGCTGGCATGCACCCGCCCTTCCCACAGGTACACCGCCCTGTCCCTTAGCGCCTCCGCGAAGTCGCCGCAGTCCTTCCGAATGTGGCCGACTTCATCGCACCACATGCACCTGTTTCCTGCCGCCGGCCGTCAGTCACGAGCCGGTTCGCCACCTTCCCTTCGGGCTTGCGCGATTTGGAGGTCCTTTACCGCCATCGTCAATTCCTCCAGCGCCGCTCCTCCGGTTGAGCCTCTGACTACGCCGGTCGAAGCCGAACCGGTTTCCAACCACTCTCGGGTCTCTTCCTTCCGCACCTGTGGCGCTGGTTCGAACTTCCTTGCTGCGACCGAGCCCGACCCGGTTACCCCGTTATCCGCCCATTCTCGCCGTTTGTCGAAACGGCCACAGACCTTCTTGACAGCCGCCCAGTCGGTAGTGAGCCCGTCTTCGGTTTCCAGCAAGAGGCCCACTTGCTCCCGATCCCGCTCGTCGACGGACTTGACAAACAGCAAGACCCGGCTCGTGTCCAGGATGGTTCGGTCGAGCGCCGAAAGGCGCGCAAAGTTTTCCTCGAACTCCCGGAGGAGTGCCGACGCGTTTCTTCCCTTCCCCGGGGACTCCACCCATTCCATGAACCTTCGCTTCGAAAGCCGGAGCGCGTCGTCCAGCCCGTATTTCTCTAGGAGCCGGCCTTCGAACTCCTCCCAGGTACGGCTCTCCGCCCGCACCTCGAGCACCTCCGCATGGATGCTCGGCATTGCCACTCGGGGAAATCCGGCAAGACGCCTTTCTTCCGGAATGTCCCGCATCAACATTTCTGCACCGTAGGACGCCAGATACCTCGTGGCATCCCTCCCATCGAACCGGCCGATCGTGCCGACGACCGCCTCAATAGCTCTGTCGAGGGCACCGGTGCCCTCGCGCGCGTTTACAATCCGATCCACGGCCGAAGCCATGGCTTCTGCAAGATCCGACCCCCTCATCTTCTGCTCTTCTGCCGCCTCTTTCACGTCGGGTTCACCAAAGATGTCGAGAGATTACGCAAGTGCGTGTGGAATCGAGACGGGACCGCGGGGGTCTCGAACCAAAGAGCAAGCGAGGGAGGAGAAAGAGAGAGAACCGGCTACGCAGGACCGGGGATACACAGGGACACGGCCCTTCAGCACGGAGAACGCGAACAGACACCGACACAGACAGATGTGAATGACTTAATATGTATATTAAGAAAATAGCTAACACTACTACAACCCTCGATGGGGCACAGGTTGGTTACAACCGAACAGGCCGGCGAACAGATGCCGATGCCTGCTCGCTTCGACGCACAAAACAGGGCAAAGGGGGGGGGGGGTAGCAGGTTGGAGGTGCTGCCGGAAGCACTCGGGCGTTCCTCGAAACAGCGCGAGCCTCCTCGGAACCCTGCACAGAAAGCTATGGAGCTCAAGAAGGAAGGAAACAGACAGAGAGAGAGAAGCGTCCAGAAACGGTCCGACAGCACTTCGTCCTCTCCGCGCGATCCCCTCTTTTTACAGCTCTTTCCTGTTCCTTATATATCTCGACGAGCAGGCCGTCATGTCAGCTTTATCCCCTGTCCCTTTCGAACAGGGATCCGCTCCGTTCTTCACGCATACGCGTAGTTACGCCGCCAACTCGTGCCGTCCCTTAGCTCGCGCGCGCGACCGAAAAGACTGTTCGCGCGGTCTTTGTCTCCACTCGTGTTAGGGCCTGTTCCCGCCGAATATCCTCCTAACTCGCTTCTATGTTCGACTTGGAGCGTGCGCGCGTGAGGAACCGGTTCCCACGCCTCGGTCTGCCGATTCCGCTTATGGACGGTTTTCTTCACGACAACGCTTTATTCCACACTTTTTGAGGGATCTTAAAGTACCTATTAAACACTCTACCTTGTACTTAATTATATTTCAAGATTTACATTCTTTGTACATTAGGTTGAGTTCCTGTGCATACATGCACACCCTTGTTCTCACTCAGCCAGCGACTTTTCCCCTTTGTGGCCAGAATCCTCCATGACAATGCATTTTTCACGTCCATTTGGTGGAGGTGCCATCCTTTTGCCACCGCGAGTGCTAGGACCGTCCGAATCGTGGTCATCTTTCCCATCGGGGCAAAGGTTCTTCATAGTCGATGACGTGGGTTTGAGCATACCCCTTAGCGACAAGCCGAGCTTTGTATCAGTTTATGGAGCCGTCGTCATTGTGCTTGATCTTGTATATCCCTTCTTGTGTGGTGGAGGTGTTACAAGATCCCAAGTCTCGTTGTCGACCAATGCTTGCATTTTTGTGTCCATGGCGTCAATCCATCGAGGGTCACGAGCCACTTCTAAAAAGCTTTCAGGCTCTTGTTCGGTTGCCACCTTCATCATGAAGGCATAGTGGTGTGCCATATACTCATTGTAGCCAAATTGAGTAACCAGATTCTTCTCTCGGGACGAGCGTTAGAGTTTTTCATTCGTAGATGCCAGCGCCTTCTTTACGTCGGCGGTTCACATAATGGGCATTCCGAACTCATTGTCTAACGAGCGAGTCAACTCATCTAAATCACTTTTATCAAGGCAGTTGACTTCATATTCAGGAATCTTACTTTTACCCTTGTCTGATCCGACCCCTGGTCGAGATATGCTTTCGGTGCTCGGAGGCTCCTTGTTGAAAACTGAGACCTTCAGTGTGGAGCATGAAGAGCACCTTGACATGAAGATCACAAGTGTACAAGATGGAGGCAATATACAAAACAGAAACTAGATGGAGAGAGAGAGAGAGAGAGAGAGAGAGAGAGAGAGAGAGAGAAAGAGGCACACAAGATGTAACGGTATTATTTAAGATGAATAACCACAACAAACTAGGTTACAAAGCCCCTTATATACTAACTGGGCTAGGGCAACTACCCTTTGACCTATTTACAAAATTGTCCTAAATCTAGTTTGTCCAAGAGAGAATGTGAATATGGCCATTATAGACCAATATTTGACACTCCCCCGTAATGGGTGTATACAATGAAAATATGTAATATAGAAAGCAAATGGACAATACAGATTTGTACAAGGTCGTTGAACAAATCAGATTTGTGTTCGACTTCGGTAAACTTTGAAAAACAAAAGACCGAATTGGTCGGGGTCGAAGAAACTGAGATTGAACCTCGAACTGTCGATGAGGATTGTTTGAAACCATCCTGAGTGTCTGATTCAATCGGACTGATTCTTCATTACGCCCATCTGGTGCTGAAGGGATCTGAATCGATCTGCCGAAAGACACTTGGTCATCCCATCTGCGACATTATCGACTGTAGGTATCTTCTCGAGGCCGATTTTTATTGAAATGACGCAATCCCGAACAAAGTGATATCTCACGTCGATGTGCTTCGAGGTGTTGTGTTGAACTGGTTTTGTCGACAGAGTGACAACACCTTGACTGTCGTTGTAGATAATTGGAGTCGAGCCGGATTCGGCTTGTTGAAATGTGCAAGCCAACCGACTAAGCCATAAGGCCTCTTTCACCGCGTAGGACACAACTACATATTCAGCCTCGGTCGTTGATGTGGCAGTGCACTCCTAAAGTTTCAATTTCCATAAAATCGCTCCATTGTCGAATTGGAAATAGTATCTGGTTGTCGATTTTCGACTGTCCACATAGCCGGCAAACTCTGAATCAGTGTATCTGACTGCGCCTAAGTGTCATTCAGGCCGAATAGGATGCCATAACCTTTTGTGCTCACTAGATATATGAACACATGCTTTATTGCGTTCCAATGCGATCGGTCGGGATTGTGCATGAACAATGTAAGGCCGTGTCACAACCATCGCGTACATCAAGGAGCCGACTCCCAGTGCATATAATACCAACATCATATCTTCCCCCTCTGGACCAAATATCGGGTAGTCTCGCTGAGATAGCAGAAGGTGAATGGGGAACGTGATCGAAGCAAATTTAGCCGATTGCATGTTGTAGCATTCTAAGATAGGTCTAATATAGTCGGTTTGAGACAGAAACAACCGTCATCGATTCTGATTCCGACTTATCTTCATCCTGAGAATGTGCTTTGCCGGACCAAGATCCTGCATGGCAAACTTCAACCGCAGTTGCTGAACAAGTTTGGTGAGATCTCTGGCATGTCGATCGGAGAGTAACATGTCGTCCACGTAGATGATGAGGAAGATGGGAGATCCATCTTGAGTTGTTTTGGTGAAGAGGCAGTGGTCCTCATCGCTCTTTGAGAAGCCAGCCGATTGGATGAAGTCGTTGAACTTCTTATACCATTGTCTTGGTGCCTGTTTCAGGCCATATAGACTCTTCCTAAGTCGGCAGACTAGATGTTCCTGGCCGGATGCCACAAAGCCTTTCGGTTGCTCCATATAAATTTCCTCCTCTAAGTCACCATGGAGGAATGCCATTTTTGTTAAGAATCGCGACCAGTTGACACTTTCGTATTTAGGTGCAAAGACCGAGATGAATATGTACAGACAAAAAAACAGCAAAAATAAAACGAGAAACAAAGACACAAGATATTTACGTGGAAAACCCGAAAAGGGAAAAAACCACATGGAGTTCACAAACTCCAGAACAAAATCACTATGATGAGGGGGAGTACAATAAGATACTCGGAGGCAACGACCTCGAGATCTTCTTCGTCTGACAGACGACTACAGAGTTACACTCTAACTCTAACTCTCACTCTTTACCTCACTTACACAGTTGCAGAGGCAACTACCTTCTCTGACTATACAACGATGATCAACCACTTTCTCTCTCTCTCTCTCTCATAAAGTTTGCCCTAGTTGTTTATATACTAAAACAACTTTCAAGTTATTTACAAATACAACCCACAAGCGGCACATGTAGACTATTTACAATTATAGCCCCTTGAATCGGTCACAAAATGGATTTTCGATTTCGGTTTCGGCCTCGGCCAAGTTTACTCATGAACGGCACATCCCATCCAGAGGGACCTGGTTTTCCCAACAATTTTCACATCTAGCTGAAATCCTTAGTTAACACTATGTCAAGCATAAATCGAAGAGTCGTCATTTTCACCACTGGTGAGAAGATCTCGTCGAAATTGACATTATATTCTTGTCGAAAACCCTTTGCTACTAGTCTAGCCTTGAATTTTGGGGTGGCCGAATTGGATGTTGCTTTTAATTTGTAGACCCGCTTGCATGGAAGAGCACGCCCATTCTTCGGTAATTCGACCAAGTCCCAAGTCTTGTTTGCCCAAATGAAGTTCATTTCCGACTCCATCGCAAGATGCCATATGGCCGAATTGGCAGATGCGGATATTGAGGCCATCGGTGTCGGCTTATTAGACTCTATTCTACAAATGGTGGTGGGATGCAACCGACCGGCTCACCGGATATTGCTCTAGTCGGATTCGAACACGAGTCAAATCGATTTCGACTTATTGGCGAATTCTGTCCGAAGTGGTTACAGTCAATTGACTTAGCCAAATTGGACAAGAATGTGCCGATTAGCCGATCGGATTTCGAATGTCCAATTCAAGAAAATACCAATCATAAATTATATGCCAATTATTGAGGCCAATCCTGCTTCGACGATGAGAGGGAAAGAGCCGACTGGTCCTCCCAAATGTTTCCTTGTTGAATGAAGCGCGGATAGGGGTTGTTCCTAGGACACGATCTTCTTTGAGTGATTACGACAAGCAAGTAGATTGTGTCTAACTTGGTAAAGCACGATCTTAAAGGCCGATTTGATGGAGATTCCAATCCTAATGACTCAAATCAGAAAGGCAAGGTACGACCAACTAGCTTACCTTAAGAGTGATCTAGCGAAGCAGAGTGTGAATCTTCAGTTTTTTTTCTCTTCTCTAGATGAGACTTTGAACTCAGGTTCTTCAAGGGAAACGAGGCAAGAATTTTGTTGAAGACTGATGACGGCTAGCAGCGAGTTGAAGAACCTCTGCTCTAATACCAGATGTTGAGAACTGAGACCATCAATGCGGAGCATCAAGAGTACCTTGACATGAAGATCACTAAGTGTACAAGATGGAGGCAATATACAGAATAAAAACTGAGATGGAGAGAGAGAGAGAGAGAGAGAGAAAGAGGCACACAAGATGTAACGGTATTATTTAAGATGAACCACAACAAACTAGGTTACAAAAGCCCCTTATATACTAACTAGGCTAGGGCAACTACCCTTTGACCTATTTATAGAATTGTCCTAAATCTAGTTTGTCCAAGGGAGAATGTGAATATGGCCATTATAGACCAGTATTCAAAACTCTTGTGGTCCGCTCATCAAGGTTGAGCTTGGACTTTCTCATGGTACAAGTTGTGGCCGAATGTCGTCATCCGAGTTGACATCCAACTCTTCCTCAATCGGTTCGGATGGAGCTGAATCGGGCTCATACCATGATGCCGATTCATCAAAGATAACATCCCGACTTACCCGAATCACACAGGTATAAGGGTTGAAGCACGTGTATCCCTTTTGTTCGGATGAATATCCCATGAGAATGCGTTTTCCGACTTCAAGTCGAGCTTCTGTCATTTTTCGTTCAGGGTGTGGACATAAGCAATACTTTCAAACACTCGTAGATGCAACAAAGTCGGCTTCTTTCTAGCATATACCTCGTGTGGAGTTAGTTCATGTGCTCCAATAGTTGTGCATCGATCCATAATGTGAATTATGGATGATGCTTCAGCCCAATAGTATTTTGGCATGTGCTTCTCATGCAACATGGTGCATGCAACCTCGAGTATGTGTCGATTCTTTCTTTCAGCTACACCATTTTGTTGGGGTGTGTCAGCATGAAAATTCTCTCTGTATGCCTCACCTTGGAGATAGGAGATGAATTCATTGGAGAAGTACTCCTTCCCTCCATCTGATCATAGGTAACGAATATGTCAACCCGTTTCCTTTTTTACTTCATTCTTGAGCCTTTGGAAGTGGGAGAGCACTTCACTCTTTTTCTTCATCAGGAAGATCCAAGTGTATTGAGAGTAATCGTCGATGAAGGTGACGTAATATCGGCATCGGATTCTGCCAATCGTCGGCGTTTGAGCAGGCCCCCATACATCCAAGTGGACTACGTCAAGGAGGCCCTTGCTTATGTAGCTCTCCTTTGGGAATGGGAGTCGATGTTGTTTGCCTAATTGACATGCTCCACACACTTGGTCGACTCGTTTCGACTCAAAAATCGGAAGTCCGATGACAACTCCCTTGGATTGGATCGCTCGATGCCATTGGAGGTTGATGTGGCCAATTCTCTTATGCCACAACTCGATATTCATCTCAACCTTGTGACCTTTGGCATACATGGCTAATTTCACATCTTCGGGTTGAGAATGAACATTTGACCTTCTCTCCTTCCTCTAGTGATGAGTCGGCCATTCGTTTCTATAAAGTAGCCCCTGTTGTTGAAACCAAACTCCATGCCTTGCTCCACGATTTGGCCAACTAAGACCAAATTCTTTGTTATTGTTGGAACGTGCAAGACATTCTTGATACAATTGTTGTTGCCCTTGCCGAGAGGAACATTGCCAATATGCCGAATGGTGTGTGTGGTGTCGTCTCTCGTCTCCACGTAGCCAAGTCGATTAGGCGTACGTAAGTCACTGAACCACTTTGCATTGGACGCCATGTGATTTGAGGCACCTGAGTCGATGAACCATACTTCTTCTGATGTAGATGTGTTGGTTGAACCGGATGCCGACATGGTGTTCACTTTGTGCCTCATGACGAACATGCCTCCGTAGTCTTCGGGTGACTTCCCGAGTTGTGGAAGTTACTCGCTTCTTTTCTTTCAACACTCCTCTTCGAGTTGGCCGATCTTACCACAATAGTTGCAAGTAACGGGCCTAATTTGCCGATCGTGTTTGGCATGAAGGCTCCCCCTTCTTCCGAAGGTTCCTGGAGTATTTTCGTTTGCTTGCCGAAGGGTTGAGTTACTTTCGTGATTCCAGCTGACTCGTCCTCCTCTGCCTTGGCCGAAACGACCTCTTTCGCCTCGACCACGTCCTCGACCACCTTCCGAGTTCGAGAAGAACATCTGTCCTTCAGACATTTGCTCTTTTCTCTAACATGATTATCTTCGACCAATAACATGGATTGAAGGTCGAAGAACGAAGGAGGGTTCTCCCTCGCTAAGATTTTCGGCCTTATTAGGTCGAATTGTTGTGCGAGGCCACCCAAGCACACTTGCACCATCTCGTCCTCTTTAGTGTTTATGTTGATGGAGCTAAGTGAATCACAGATGCTCTTAATCTTGCATGTGTAGTCCGACACAGACATGTCTTTTTGTCAAATGTTGTTCAACTCTTGCCAAAGTTGAAGCTTGCGGGTGGTCGTGTTGGCGACAAATATTTTCTTCAAGTTTTCGCACGCTTCTTTAGGCGTCTTGGTGTCTCAAACGTGATAGAGAATGTGATCGTGGACACACGTTGCTAAACAATACATTACTCAAATCACTCCTTGCTCCCATGTTGGGTAGTTGGCGTTTGTAATGTCTAGTTTGTTTTCGAGGGCACAGTTGATGTAGTTCCAATATCCTTGGCTGACTAGGTATTGGTTCATCTTGTACTCCCAAGATGAAAAATTGCTCCGGTCTAGCTTTTCACTAGGGAGCGAGCTACCCATTTGTGTGTTCATGTTGATATTGTGTCTTCTCTTTCGAGTTTTTCTTCTTCGATCACGTACACTTGCTAGGTAGTGACACTACGGTCGCGAATAGCCTATAAATCGGGTGGGCTTAATGGATATGCTAAACCACACGCTCTGATACCATGTAAATACTTAGGTAATTCACTTAGGGTTAATTAATGTCTAATTATGTGAGTAGTTAAATATGTACGTGATTAAGTAGCAGAAGATTATGTGATATGAGTGTGTAGATGTACGAGAGAAGGAGAGGACGTACACTTATAAACACTAAGACAAGATGGGGGATGATTAACACAAGTGTCTCTCAAGGAACTCTTACTTATATTAAAAATACATCAAAAAACAAAAAACCCACAATGAGGTACATATACATCTCATGTGCAAGGGTACACATGTGTGACGGAATATAGGTACAAGGATGTAAGATCTATATTAAATGTACTTGGTAGTGGAGGATCTAGAATGTATCCATTCTTAAGTACAAGTATTAATCCTATTTAAGGCTTTGAAGTCAATACACTAACTAGATTCTATGTATGTAACAACTAAGTTACACATATGACAAAATAACTAAACCTAGTTGAGCTTGATATCTCAACAATTTCAATACTTCTTCAGCCTACTCATGTTCAACATAATCTTTATCCAAAAAGTTGAATGCTACCATAAGCTTTCAAGGTAGAGAACAATGTATTCCATGCATGTACATCTCGAGTTTGAAGGTGATCAAATACGTTATGTAAGGTTCAAATCTTAAAATAATTTGCCAAAGTTTTATGGGGATGTTTTTGTGTTCTGTATTGAAAAAATCATGATAATGTTAGGTTAAATTTGTATTACCTTGTTGGACTTACAACAATTTTCATGAAAAATCTTAACATTATTTGCCAAACTTGAGAAAAATCTAATACATTATTTGATTATGCTTCATTAAAGTTGATGTTGGAGTTGTGATGTGTGACAAATGTTTAAGACAAGAAAATGAGTCATCACACATGGTAATGGCGTTGCATGCAGGCCTACAAGGGCTAACAAGTAGTTGCTGCAAATAGCAAGAAATTGAGTAAAACATCAAGACAGTGTAATAAGCCCCGCACATGATAGTGTTATGTGAGGTTTGCAAAGCCTAACAAGTAGGTTCTATATATAACAAAAACAAAGTGAAAGAACAACAATGATGTGCACACGCTTGTATTTGAGAGAAGAAGAATCAAGACGACAACACCCGAAGATTTGGAATCAAAGCTACTACACAATTACTATCAAGAGGATGTCATCTTTTTAAATTTGTCTATTCTACATAATCTAAGAGGTCAATCTGTGGCAATAATTGGTGAGCCTAACGTTGTGTTTCATAAGTAACAACATTTTAGATAAATGTGGACAAAGGCAAAGAGGTCTTCACCTATTTTGGGGAGAGAATAAAGTGGAGATATGCTCCACCAAGGTGGCTTTTTCTGGCCCCCATTATGGAAGAATCCCTATTTTAGATGTGTAAATGTAGTTTCTAAGGTTGCTACGTGAGGGCTTTTGCTATTCGACATGCTAGTTAAAGTGGGTATGATGGTTGTGTTTTCATGTATGAGTTCTTTATAGCCTTTGGGCATCTTTCCATTAATACGAAGGTGAATCTTCAAAAAACAAGTTGAGAAATCATTGGGTCTTAGGCCCCTTGATTCAAAATGAGGCTCTTGGGATCGATCCATAGATTGACACCTATATAGACACACTTGTTTGAGAGGATTCATGTCATGTCTATGATATTTTGTCATTTACTTCAAAAAAAGCTAACTATATAAGTTTACTTATAGTATATGTGAACTTGCAACATGAAAGCTATATTGTTCAGTTCAAGTAGAAGTTGGGGCTTGGATTCAAAGATCATGGATTTGAGTTTTGCACTTGTCTCTAACTAGAGTGATATCAACGGGACAAGGGATGTTTGTATCTCACACAAAGTTTTGCCTACTTATTTGAAAATGTATTTGGAATGGAAGAACATACCTATAAGTTTCCACATTCATGGAAGTCAATGTGATGTTGTAGGTGAAGATTAGAATTTAGAATTATAAAAAATGGAAAGACTGGAAAAATAGCAAGCTATAATCTTGAGCCTCCTATACCAATGCAATTCACGAACATACTTAGCTTACATAATGGGAGTTTCAAGAAAATTCACAACCCATAGAAGAGTTGGTGTTAAGTGAGAATGCATGTCCTAAAGGTACATTATAAAGGATACCATCATATTTGGCAACCAATTTGACCTATGCACATTAAAGTTAGTCGAATTCTTTGATTTCAATTAACTTGGAGTATCTAGAGGAGACATGGTCTACTTCCACTACTACTAGATACTTTTTCTCTACATTTTATAAGCTACAAAGAAGTAACAATGTGTCTCATAATTCTCGGACCTTGGTAGAAGTGTGAAAAACGAAGTATGAAATAATGTCACTAAGAAAGCTCCTTACGGAAATTAGGATGGTTGAAGTTGGGAAAGCTCCTCAGTGGTGTAGATCAATTTATGATGGTATGGGGGAAGCTTTATGCAATATGTAGGAGGAATATAACACAACGCAAGTAATGTAAAAATTCAAGAAATTGAAAATTGCGAGAAGTTGTCGAATTCAAAAGATGAGAGAGTTTGCTAGATTGGTTGATGTAAATGGTGTTGATAAAGCACTTGAGGTGGAGTGTTGGTTGAGAAAGCAATGCTAGTTCTAATCCTTTCTCCATGAACAACTATTAAGAATCTCTTATTAATCAATAGACCAATTTAATTAAAGTAAAAGGATGTGCATAGATTGGATACAAGAACTTGATCCTCTCGACCACCACCCTTGAGCTACGATCAAACATAGCCTGCCTACCACTAATAACGATGGATATTAGGATGACTAACTTACCTTGGAGGAGTTAACACAATCATTGCGATGAAAACCTAGCCCACATCACTAGTGTCGCAAAACGTTAGCCTTCCAATGTAATGTGTCTACAAGGTTAGCTAGGCATCATATTTATACATCTTCCCAAACCCCTTGAATAGGTGAGCCATTTTAAAAGACTCTCAATCCATTGGTTGCCAGGATCATGATAGCATATGAACATATTGTTCCCTCTATCCAATGACATTAGTCCCTTTCTTACATTAGTGAACATAATCTTATGTTTTGTAAATATTAGTGACCTATCCCCACCTACGTTATGCATATTACATAAAACAATCATAAGAGTATTGGAGAAGTTCATGCAATAGTTAGGTTTGTTGTTAGGGTTATAAACTCAATATATTGATAGAGCCTAAGTTTATAGAGCTAAGGTTAGTCCTCACTTGAAGTTGTCATCTTATATTTGTATATGGTTGTTGGTTTCTTATACACACTTGATCTTACAAGGCTTGTTGTATCGTATTGTAATTGTAATTGTAATATATATATAAATATTCTTTATTTTCTCCATGATGATATCTCCATGGCATTCTTTGCATGCATTAGATCCTACTTCCATGCAAGAGACAATGTATAACTGAGATTTGGAAATGCTCTATTTCTTAATTCATTCACACTTAAATGGTTTTTTACGAATTCTTAAGAGTTTTATATTGATTAAAGCTTTTGAAATGGAATTTCCCATTCAAGTGGGACAATCTAGTGGAATTAAAGTGTGTGTGTGTGTGTGTGTGTGTGTGTGTGTGTGAACCCTCACCATTGAGGAATGCAAATTCTATTCAATATCTTCTTTTATGAACGTATGTATTTACATACATACGTACGTATATCATGTGTACATATCTTGATGTATGTGTATGGTACAATAGAGGGAGGGACACTTTGAACCGACTTCTCTTAAATGTGTCTATGAATAAGTGACCCTCCTTCATAAAGTTATAGATTTCGTACATAAATGGGTAAACCCCCCTTGATGTATATATTTTCTCTCTTGTTTCCTCTTGCAGCCATGTAGATGACAATTTCTATAAGGATGTTATCGTATCACTTTAGGTGGGCACTGACTTTGTAACCATTCTTGAATTCACAATCTGATGTATATGTGGATATTTGATATTTAACATCAAGTAATTTAATTTGGTAAAGAACTTCTTTGCTCAACTTGATGTTACATATTCCCGAGTAATTGCATCATCTCATTTATGAAGGATATTTTACATAAAGCAACCATGTTCTATTTTCCTAAGGCATATAATGAAGTACTTCAACAGTATGCGTCTAATAATGATGAAGCCTATCTAGTAGTATTATGTATGCCATCTCTAAAAGTTGGAAAATCTAGTTGAAACGTCATATGACATTAATGCCTATGCGTTGTTATATTGATTGACAGATCATATGGGAAAAAACTTTCGTCGTTGAAGAACTTATAGAATATACACAACTAAATGCATGTGCATTGTGAAGGCGTCTTTTAAGTCCTTGGATTTTTAATGCATACATGTTTTGTGCAACACATATCTGATACCGAAACGCATACAAATCATCATACATAGAAGCTTGAGCATTCCCCGCTAGTTTTTTTTTTCCCAAAAAGTAATGAAAGACATACTTTTGATGATGATGTCGGAAAAAGGACGATTTGTCATGGATGTGAGGGTGGGTGGCTTCAAAATGGCAAATGACTTTGTCGTAGCACATGTTATACTGAAGTATTAGCGATTCCAATGTGCATAGGGGGGAGTGAGCATTTGAAATTCCACTTTAAGCTTTGGAAGCTGGTGATAATGGAGAATATATACTATGAAGGCTCACACTCCTTTGTACAGGGACTACTATTGATCTTAGTGTTTTGAGCCATTTGAACAAAAACTCATGTTTAATATAATTGAGAGGGTATAGTTTGACTGTGTACGAATGAGTACCCTCTTTTTGTTTTATTCTTGGCTTATTTCAACAAGCGTCTTTCTAGCTCAGACTAGCTTTCCATAAAAGACGGGAAAAATAGTTAGATAGATAAATCAATGACCAGTGTCCCTTCATTTGGATTCGCCTTTAGTTAAAAACAAATAGAAAGAGGCATAACCCAAAAGAAAAATTTATAGGTTGAGTCGATTTTTCATACATTTTCAAAAAGCTCTTGCGAGGAACAAACTTTTTTGTAATTGTTGGGAATGACCTCGAGTCAATGCTAAACATTCTCTTTGTAATTTGGAGCTAAAAATGTCAAAGTTTATCGAATGGAATTTTGGGCACATCCACCGAGTATGAAAGCAAACATTTCCTTTCTTTTGGGTTGAATACTTAATCCTTTTAAATATGTCTAGTTTTACAAGTAAACCAAAATAATGCTTTAGTGTCCTCTTTTGCCAATTTTATTTTATCAATTAATGACCAAAATACTACCACAATGATGAGAATTTACCAAAAACCCATCCTTGCGAAATGCTAGAAGAAGTACTCCATCACCACTCATTCTTCAAAAACATAATTTAATAGGAAAACTATGGAACACTGATTGCGAACCGATTACCGAGACGAACAACCTCAATGTTCCACAACAAAAATATGCTCTCCATGTATATATATGTATTCGAAATTCAAAAAATTGTAAAATTACGAAACTTGGGTGGGTTATAGAAGTGAGTATACATGTGAATTGCTATATCACAAAAAGATGCTTCAATGTGACTAAGTTTGGTTACATTTTCAAACTCACATGTATGTGTTTGGTGGAAGTTAAGATCCTAATCACGTGAGAGATTAATATTCATAAACGCATAACTATACCTAACAACATCCATGATTGTAGGAGGTTTCATTTTTTAAAATAATTACAAAAAACCGTTCATGTTAACATTACTACTATGATAAGGATTTAATTACTAGTCATTATCGAATTAGAAAACGATCGTGCACTAATCATTCGGAATTAGAATCTTAATTTGTGTTGTGTGTCTCCCCCAAATATGTGGGTCGTAAACAAAAACTTAATGTGCTAACTTGGTTTTCTAGTCAGTTAGAAGCTTAATTATGACATGCTTAATGTTGATTTCCATTTGACTAAGAGCTCACAGTTTATACCAACCAAATTATAAGTAATTTTGAAAATGAGCAAGCCTAGTTCCTGAAGTTCTCATAGATATGTATAACAAAATGCAAACATGATATGTCACATAGTTTAGCAACCTTATGAATAGCCAAGTTGGAGGTAATTCCCAGTCCACGATGAATTAGAACTATTAGCGTAACAACAGATAAATTTGGCTAGTAATGAGTGAGTTGTATCTTCGAGTAATAATGCTTTATGACACATGTGTGCGTTGTGTATTGTTTGTGTTGGGTTGGAGGCTAAACTAGACTAATGTGGTTACGAATTTGTGTCGGACAACAATGTGGCATTGCATTAATCATAGCATAATTATGCTAAATTTGGTAGATTTATGCTAACTGTGGTATGGTAATTAACAAGGGTGTAGTAATTAACAAGGTTTGGAAAGAAATAACATTGTTCCCTATTCTTTAACGTGACTATGTGAAAGATGTATGATTTCCATGCAATCAATAAAAGTTGAATTTTGAATTAAATTAAATCGCCCAAAAAAACTGATTAATAAAAAACAAATAATAATAAACCCGATCCTGTTTTGATGAGAAAAAAAAAACTTTAAAACATTCTATGCAGGCATATAATAATGATTAATAAAGAAAAGAAATTTAATTAAAACATCTAAAGAAACAGGTAAATTCAATTAGATTTTCTTGAAGGAAAACAGGCTTCAATTATCTTTTCAAAAATAAGTCCGATTAATTTTTCACAATAAGTTCTCTTGGTTGAGCAAAAGATTCTGTCTCAAGCCAAATAAATTCGTCCCATTTCCAATAAATAAATAAGTTAAGGCAAAAGAAGAAAGGAAAAAAAAAGAAAAAAAAGAGCAGCACGAATAATTACTTAAAAAAGAAAAAACCAAAGGCGCAAAACCAAAACCAAAATAAAAGCTTTCCATGCAGCAACAATAAGAAGACGATGATGATGATGATGGCGATGGTAATTATAACATAAGCCCTAATTTTGTCTGGTCATTAAAGAACAAAAATTGGGGAATTCCTGTTTCTTTCTTGCTTTCTTTTGTTTTTGTGATTCAAAAGCCTTTACAATTAAAGATTGTCTTCCATCATTGGAAAGGAATTCTACAAGAGCCATTAAATGGGCCTTCTCATTCAAATTTCAATTGCATAACAAAAGAGGCCTCATAAATAAAAAGCAATCCATCTTCTGAAATGCAAATTGATCTCTATCTCTAAATAAATAAATAAATAAATAAATATATATATATATATATATATATATATATATACATTATACATACATATAGGTATACACTAACTTGCAAGGCACTCCAAACCCTTTACTTATACTATTCATGGGCTTTTAATGGAGTAGTTTGTAGTAATAGGAAAGAGTACCCCTTCCTCTTACAATCCTTCCTTTTTCTGGTCTTCCCTTTAGATGCTTGATCATGATTCATCACCTTTCTTTCTTTCTTTCTTTCTTTCTTTCTTTCTTTCTTTTGCAACTAGTCACTCTTTCTGTACTACTCATTTCCCTGCCAAGGGCCAATATATCATTTCATCACCTCAATCACATCATGTAATCATACATTGTCTCTCACATCCACATCCATATCAACAACACACACACACACACACACATGATTATACATTGTAAAAGTCATTCACAATGTACACATGGAAGGTGCATGTGTTTCTGTGCAGCATAGGTGTGCCATATGTATGCACGCCTTCGTGCAACTGTGTGGATGTGTTGCAGTGTGTTATGCACATGTGGACATTGGTCTCATTATGTATGTATGTATGTATGTATGTATGTATGATGCCTGAGATTGTCGCTAGTTGTAACATATGAGTCCCACACACATATAGTGCATATAATGATATTTATATGTATATGTACATGACATATATGTATATGATCACATGTAGGTTCGTCATATTCGAAGGTTGTAGAATGCAACTAGCTCTACATTCCCACTCATATCTCCACATAGAAATCAATGTGATGTATCCCTCCCTCGCATTTCCTTCTCGGGTCCTTGCATTGAGCAACCTTCTGTGCTTTCCGTCTGTTGCAGGAATTGGTACGAGCACATCACTCATTGCATGTATATGACAAGCTAGCTTACTTTTAAGTAGTAAATGACTTTCTGTATTGTACTATATGTAGTTCATATGTGTAGTCTTTCACTTTGGACATATCATAGCATCATCATGATGTCTACATTTTGTAGAATTGTACTCAACACAAACATGTTTTTAGACACGTGGCATGGGTCAAGATCAATAGAATTTGATCCGGTTTACAAGATAATGTAAAAAAGTAGTGTATTTTCTCAAGTCCAACTATATTGAATCCATTTATTTTCTAGCAACTTCCTATATATTGTGGGAAACCTCAAGGTGAGGTAAAAAAACATAAAAATACTAACCCTCAAGCTTTTGCTCAAAAACCTCAAGTTGTGAAGGGAAATATCAAAGTGCTACCGACAATCATGCAATGATGACCTAAGAGAGTAGTTCAAGACAAGGAGTTCATATTCATGAGGTTGATTGAAGGTTGTGTCGTTAAGTGATATCCCCTTGGTTCAAAATCCCCCAAATCTTATGCATTTTGCCTCTTAAAGTAGAGTAATGTATAGAAACAAATTCCAAAAATATTTGTAAACCTACCACCATTTATATAGAAACAAATCCCCTAAACATACACTACTTCGCATTAGTTAGCAAAAGTTACACCAACTATTTGGCCTTTTGACTATATGATCAAGCCTCAACATTGAAATTTGAACCAAATGTGCAATCTATGTTTACAAGTTAAAACATATTGTTGACAATTAGTTATATAAAATTAAAGCTTTTGTGAATATAAAATTCATTAAACTCATCAAAAAATATTATTCACTAATATATCCATAGTTTGCAACTTAATCGTAATTTAACGAAATGATGCACACAAAATGTTTTGGTTCATGCAAAATCATTGTTTTTTTTTTCCAAAAAAATACTACTTCCATTAGTTAAGACAATGTACATAGGATAATATACAACTCATATGTTACAAGTCAATTTGCATGGCTACAAAGAAATCAACATGTATAAAGGAATCAACAAAGCCTCAAACTCACCACTTCATCCAATGAGCACAATATTACTCGACAAATTCCTCTCAACATGAGCCTCGCACAACCCACATTCAGTATAGACATCCTCCAATCTCTTCACATTTTAGCACCCACCTCTATGTTTGGTACCTTCGGAGGAAACTGCCACGGGGGTGGCTGATAAATCCACTTTGCATTGCCATCCACCATCTGCAGCATCGGAGAACCTCTCCATTTCAGAAGGAAACGGCCTTTAGCTTCTTCAATCGCGTCAGAGGGCCCCGGAAGGCTGTCAAACTCTCCTTGTAATGTAGAACAAGATTAAAGCAAATCAGCATTAAATTCTCAGCCGGTGGGGTTTTATATCCTTTTTTATCATACAAAATCATTGTTTTGTACAAAAATCAAATTCTATGCTATGGATTATATTGATGAACCATATGGTTTATTTTAGTTGGTATTTATTTTTCTCCCTATAATTTTATTGTCCTACTTCCTATCAAGTATATATTTGTTCAAATTGTCTACCAAATACCTATTCAACTTGTACTAAAGACGAAGATATATACATATTGAAATGGGAAACCACTAGTGTTAAACAACCAAGAAGTACATGAGTACCTAGCTTAATCAATTCTTGCTATCTCCTAGGTTGTGGCTAGGGAAAACTTTGTGGGTGTGAATAGTTTTCCTTAAAAAGAAATGAGAGACAAGATATCATCTCTCGGCATTTTGTGCGACTTTAACATGTTAACACATTTAAGATGGTAGATAACTATTTTGTAAATGATTCATGGGGATGCCACACATAGAATCTTTACGTGCCTAATTTCTATAGTCATTTGGGTTACATGTCACAACTTCAAGCATCACCGACGTTGGTCATTTTGTTCTTTCAATGGGTTCTAGCTCAAGGAGCCAAAGGTTTAAACTTTCCGACTATATCAAAGGGCAGATCACTTCATTAAAACTTGGCAAATGGTGTAACATGAGTATTAGAAATGTGTTCTTCTTTCATGGTCTCCATGAGTACCACAACATTTACATAGGTTCAAAGAAAAAAGGATCTGACAATTCTTGCAATTGAGCTTTGGTTGCAACTTACCTTGCCATCGGATCCTCAGTATTGCAATAGGGACGAAAATATTCTCATGTTGTTTTAATATATACAAAAGTTTACAACAGAATGAGTTCCCAAATATTCAACAATATATGTACCAATGATACTACATGCTAAAGCACAATGTGAAATCCTTGTCTTGAAGTTGAAACTATACCATATAAGAAACGTTTGCTTGTAGGTTGAAACACTAATTTGCATGAATTAATGTCTTTATCAATGAGTTTGATGTTGTGCTCACAAAACCCAATCAAGCTTTTCTTTGGCTTTGTGTGATGCATAGAAAAGCTTAACACTAAGACTACTACAACTCTAGTCAACATACTACAAGGAGTAATGAGCGTAATAGGTTGTTGATAATCATAAATATCATGGTTAGTTATTCTTATAGATGCTTGTTATCAATTTAATCTAGTGACATTATTCATTGTAGACCCATTAGGTTTAGCTCAAAATTTAAATTTGCAATATGATGATGAAGCAATGCGTTGTAGCCAACTATTAAAAGTTTATTTTTGAATCATTAAAATAACTTCATGTTTATAGTTTGAATGATGTTTTCTCTCCCAATTCATATGGCTTCACAACTTCACTTTTTCCAAACCCCGCGGTGTCGAAAACAATGACAATGTAATTAGAGGGCAAGATTGGGTGTCTATATGGCACATCAAGAAGAAGAATACACATACATTATGTGCGGTGTTTATTAAACTTTTATCCTCAAAATATTTTCTTGCTACAACATTCAGCAAAATCCTTCACGTACATTAGCTTGTTCTTAGGGGCTAGATTGTTTCATGGTTAAGGTACACTGCATGTGCCGACCTTTAGAAATATAATATATGTTGACCAAATTAATGGAGTAGAATGGTTATGTTATGATGCCCACATAAATCATGAGAATTCAAATGCTCTTTTCTTGCATTATATTGTAAATTGAACCCAAACTACAAGTGTTCATTCTTTTTTGTAATTTAACTTGAAAGTCAATATTTTCGAATTTGTTGAGGCAGCAAAACAATGATGAGTAAACAATTGTTTCAAAGATTCTGGCCTAAGGAAACATGTTGTTGGGAACATTAATATAATAGAGAGGGATGATGGATCACAAGACTTGAGGACATCTTTACATATAAATAAAATAGCCATCTTATGTTATCCTTTTTAAAATCAGACTGATTATGTAGGTATCTTTTCTAGTTGAGAAGTTCAAGGTCATATTTGAAACACAATGAGTACAGATCTAGATCTATAATAAGTATGACTAGTTGGTAGGCACTCTTGGACATACCAATGTTTCTGACTCGGTTGTGAAAAAGTATATCTACTGAAGCATATCTAAAGAGTGAAACCCCTGAGAAAGGATACTTTGGGGATTCAAATTATGAACTTGGTTTGATAGAAAATCTTCTTTTTTTTTGTAGGTTTTGATGGTGCCACCCTTATTTATGTCATTCACTACATGTCATATTCCAAGGCACACTAATAAGTTGCCCTCAATTTGGAACCCAAGGAGGGGTCAAGGAATGATTATGATAATAATATGAGGAAATTGTTTTATACTGGAAGACACAATTAAAGGGATGGTAGTAGTATTTATGGTACATCTATCCATCAACATGTATAAATAATCAAAGGCAAGGAGGCTCTCTTTTTTCTTGATGATTTTTTTTGTTTGTTTGTTGTTTCCATTTCTTTCTTATAAAGTTAACGTTGTAGGAATTATTTTTGAAGTTTGGGTTTCTAAAACAACATATTCCATTTGAGAGAAAAAAAAACACATAATTTAACAATGCTATGAAAAAGACTGGCGATCTAACACCTTATTACAAGAAATAGGCATAATGGATCATACATGCATCACGAACCACTATATATATGGTTTGAGGAAACAACAAAATAATTGGCCAATGAGATCATAGTTTCAAAGTCATATGTCGCTTCTTCCATGTCATGATTTCTATATTAGCTATAAATGGATTTGAAATGGAATAGTATATGTCTTGCATAATTACTTGTACATGCTATAACAAATGTGCTCTAATATATAATTGGTAGGGAGACATTGCCTTGGTTTATGCCTAGTAAAATATACCAAGTTTTCCAAGAAGGGATTTTGTTTTTAAAAACCAAAAAAACACTACTTCACATTAGTTAGCAAACAAAGTACATCAAAGTTCAACCATATTCAGCAAAACTCACGCTTCTCCCCACAAAACTAATCATAATCCCCACCCCCTCGTTTACAACAAAAGTATCTCATCGACTCTTTTTACATGGTAACTTTCTTGTACCGTAGCTATACATATTTACATCTCCTGACCACTAATGGAAGCCATTGGCGGAAATAGCCATTTGGGTGCTTGGTAGTTCCATTTAGGCCTTGACGATGATTTGACCATCATAGGAGAACCACCCCATTTTAGAAGAAACTTTGACCAAGCCCGTTTTGCTTCATCTAAGTCTCCCTGAATTGAGTTGTATCGTCCACGCAACCAAGATACTAGCTCGAACCCTATGGTTAGCAACACCTCACCACTTGGGAGCTTTCGTTGCTAAACAAGAAACGTACAACGCCTGGTCCAAATGTGCCAGACTGATAAGCACGCCACCATCATCCATATCTCCTAAAAAAATGCAGATTTTGTGCTAGGTTGCACTTGAGCACATTGGAACACCCTGCCACCCTGCACTATAAATCCATGACCATGTGGGTTTAGCAAGGGATATATTTGACAAACCACATCTTTGGCATTGAGAACCTTGAGGAAGCTAATGGTTTATTCATGATCATCGAAGATTCATTAAAGTTTTTAAGAGGTGGTTAAATGGTTCAATCCCTATTTAGCGAAGTCTCTCTAGTGAAATTCTATATTCTAGAGAATGCTAGTTTCAAACTCATAGGGAAACCACAAATTAATGTAGCACTGTGTGCAACGTTCAATTGGTAAACATGGGCTAGAAGTGGGGATTTCAATTCCTTTTTTTGAAACCAAATAGGCTAGAAAAGAGGACTTAGATTCTTTTATTTTAAACTAAATTTAGGTAATGAGAAGAATTCAAAAGTTATTGGAAATATGAAAAAATAATGGTATACCTTTGCATTAAAAAGAATGAGGCAACATTATGCAAATGTATTGAGCTTTGTACTAAAAAAATACTATTAGACTATGCGTCAAAATCCTTAGCTAGGTTTATTTAAAAGGAAATAAAAAATCTACCTATTTCATCATCTTATAATATTATAGTTAATACATTTAAAATAAGATCAGGCAAAAATGACATTGTATATATGCGTAAAGCATGTTATTGTTTTCTCTTATTTTCGTTGGCAGACGAGGGAGAGGAGGGAACACCCTAAACAATTGAGATAGATAATTGCATTGAGATTTTGGTTTAATGAATGTGATGCTTTATTTGAATGGAGATGGACCTTTCTCATAATGATGCAAAGGGTAATGAAATACTTTCATGCTAGAATTGGCTTTAAATATCTCAATTGTCCTCCGCACATTTATCACAGGATCTAGAGACCTTTAACCTTAGGCATTAGAATATTCACCCTAGACTATTAAGGTTTTCTCGATTCAATCACTAATAAAGTAGTGCATTTTTTCTACATGAAAGTCAAAATTCTTGCCAATACAATGACACTTTAGATATCACTATGGAGAGTTGAACTTTGGAGGGTTGTTTGGATACCCATTGTACATGGGAAAGCCACAATGTTTTCTTGCATGCTTCATTCGCCACAATGTAACCAGTTAGCTTTCGTTGTTAACACAATTATGCACTTCCTGAAGCCTTTATCTCCATAATACCATTGTGTTGATTTCTGAATCCTCAAAACTTAGACAAAGTACTATTGAACTTCTCTTGGATATTGAATTTTGGCCTTTTTGGATGACTTGTAGTCATATAACATGGTTAAGAGAGAACAACATGCAAGCTAAGGAAGAGCCTATAAGACTTAAAGTTTGACTCTTTTTTTATGTTGGAATGATATCACCACAAAAATGAGAATTCATGCCTAAAACACCAAACAAAGTGTGGATTACAATCTCATCCTCATCTTGTAAGTGGATGATGTACTAACCATGGAAAATTCCTTGGATGGACTTCGAGCTCTATTGTGGAAGGTGAACCAAACATTTAGAATTTGGACTTGGAAAAGACAATGCATATCCTTAGAATTTGGATCATCTAAGGTAAGAAGAATTGTAAACGAACAGACATATCATAAAGAAGAATTCATAACTTCACCAACTTCACCTTTATAGTTATGGGCCATGGCAATATGGGTTTCATGTCACTTATTCTTCTTACATTGATATCTCTCTTTATAATAATTGATCCTTTGCCTTGAAATGCAACAAAATCCACAAATAGATTGTTAAAAGGTGAAAATGCAATGTAGCATTAGCTACATGTAGGTTTGATACCTCCTGCGAAATATAGTAGCATCATTATGGAGAAGACTTGTGTGCTACGCACAATGTACTATTATCACTATCAACACTTATTGTTTGAACGGTTCATCTTGTGGATGTGCATGGTCTTTTATTTATGAATTGCATAAGCATGAAATCCAATATTATCCACAAACTCATTTGTACATATGTAACCTCCACTATTGTAATTTTGACCTATTGCTTTACCAATTGAAAATGTGGTGCCCTAACATGGTACAAGAACAATATGTTATGTAGCATTGTTGGTGATACAAAACCTGGGTGAGCATAGCATCAATGTCTATGAGTGGTCTTTTCTACATATTCTTTTTTGAGCTTGACCACTCTTATGTAGTATTATTTATTGAGGTAGAGTCTGACACAATCAAAAGATGTAGGTTGTACCATTAACACTCGATTGTAAGGGCCTCAACTTGTAGCATATCACCTAAAAAGAGCCAAAGTTCTCAAGATAGGGAAGCCATTGTTCTTGACCTTAGAGGCCCAAATAGATAACAAGAATAAAACTATTTAAAAGAAGGTTGTTTGCTTGGAATAGGAGCCCACTCTCCTAGATGTGAATGACACATATAAATAAATAATGTGTCGACTTCCATAAAATAGTCCAATGTTTTGAGATAGGGAAGTCAGTCACATATACAAATAAAGAGTTCCAAAATGAGGTTAATCGTTCAAAATAAGGGAGGTGCACTCTCCATGATGTGAATGGTGTAAATAACTAAGGAATGGGAATTACATAAAAAGAGGCCCATGCCATGTACGTAATTTAGAGAGAGGAGAGATAGATGGATAGATTCTATTATTGTCTTTGAAGGTCAAATATGACATGTGAGACCAAAAATATTACATTCCATGTAATACATGTGAGACAAACCATATTACATTTCATGTAATACATGTGAAAGTGAGCAGCGACTCTCAATGTTCAAGAACTTTACCAATGAATGCTACAATCAAAAGTGCACATTGTGATTGTGAGAGAAATTCGTGAAAGGATTGGGTTTGGTTAAAGATGTGTGGAAAGCATTGTCAAATATGATCAAAGGTAGAGCATTGTATCCAAGTGTGACACTGAGCCCAAACTTGTTTTAGGCAAAGTGTGCATATTTGACCACTCTCATCACTTGTGTCCAACGCCCCATCTCACATCACAATGTATGTGAGCTAAGTCGCATGGAAGAATGGTTTGGATGGCAGGCAACAAGATGGGATCTTAACACATGCATAGATTTGTACAGTTTCCTCGTTCGGAAAAGAATATGGTTTAAGTGTGGTTAGGTGCAATATGTGTAGTATAATGCGTGAAGCGTGAACCTCCACATTTTCCCCATGGCATTATACATTTGTAGATAGACCTCAATTGGTCATCAAGGTATCACTAATTATGTGATACATTTCGGAAAATGTGAGTCAACGGTGATCTCATTTAAATCCATTCTTTGTAAAAATGTTTATTTGGTGCATAGTGATGGGGAAGGAGATGCCAAAATGGAACCTTCATTAACACTTTCAATGGCCAAACCATTTCAATGGCATTGTTAATTAGATAATATATGTTGCCACTATTTTAATGGGTTTTCACTCAAGGAGCGTAACCTTTCCCATCAAAGAAGACATTGTTTGATTGATTAGGTCTTGGGCTTTATGGTATAATCATAACATGAGGAACAAGTTATTGTTTTATGATGGTCTTCATGGAGTACCACAATAAGTACATGAGCTGAATTTGACTTGTTAACTTTCTCATAACTAAACTTTGCAAGCACCTTGTCGTCAGACGAGTTGCCTTTATGTTAGCTAGTATCAAGCACTGTAGAGGGTTTACCTTGCCACAAAAGCTTAACTATTGTAGGTTTTGTTGTGTTCTCATATATATACACTACTTTAATGAAAAGGGAGAGAGGGAGGGAGGTCACATGCTTATAGGATAGACAAAATAAGAGATATATGTGCACTTCATAACATTCATAACAATGCAAAGATAGCATGCATCGGAGTGAGTGGCTCTAAAAGCATGACAACGCGAAGGTAAGCATCTATATGGGTTGAATATCAAGCCATCCCATGTTATACAATGAGAGGTGTGCGTCATGACATTGGAACACGGACACAAACATCCACACACATATATAATATAGTAAGCATCCACAGAAATATAATATAGTAACCATCCATCTATAGAGATGTGGTTGACATATTAGCGAATTGTAGTAGTAGTTGGCCGTTGGGAAGGCGAATAAAGTTTGAAAAGCAATTAAAAAGAGGACCATAATATCTAAGCTTGTGTACGAATGGGGGTAAAAAAGTAAGAGTAGGGGGGGGGGGACAAAAAGAGATGGCATGAGTGTGAAAAGGGAGGGGGTAGTGGGATGGGCATGAAGTGTTCAAATATGAAAAAGAGGAAAAGAAAGCAACTGAGTGGAAGTAACTAGGGGGGGGGGGGGGGGAGGGAGGGAATGGGGGGTTGGTTGGTAACTGAAGGAGAGTGAGGGATTAGTTAGATGAGGAGGAGCCACACAATGGCTGCCTACATAAAGGGTGTTTTGGGGGGTGGAGAGGTAGTATTGAGAGATCATTATCATTGTTAGGGGGTGTGTTAGGGCTTATATTGTTAAGTGTGTGTGTGTGTGTGAGAGAGAGAGAGAGGGAGTGGGAGTGGGGTTAGGGTTTATGTTATATATATATGTATATATGTATGTATGTATGAGAGTAGGGTTTTTAACATTTTCATGTTGACATGAGAGAGATCAGAGAGGGTATGAGCTATATACATTACTAGTAATTACACCATGGACATATACATTACTAGTTACAATTACACCATGGACATATACATTACTAGTAATTACACCATGGACATATACATCACTAGTAATTACAGCATGGACGGAACGACACAATGCCACCACCACCGACAACAACCACGGCAGCAACAAGATGGAATGGCCGCCACACCACATTGGTTTGGATTGGTTGATGATGATGATGATGATGATGATGATGAGGGTTAAGGGTAATTGTATGTGTATGTGTATGTATATGAATGCATGGATGGATGGATGCATGTGGAGGGGTATGGTTTGTATAATCATGATAATGTGCTACTAGTAATTACCTGATAGCTGCATATTGGTTGATGATTATGGGATTAAGAGGCATTCTATGAGAATGTATGTGTGTGTACATGGCAGGGAGAGGATAATGCTTGAGGTGGGCATAATTCATGGAGGTAGAGATATATGATTATACTGTATCCACATAACATACATAGATGCATACATACATAACATTTACATATACACACACATACATAACATTTACATACACACTCACACATACATACATACCATTACATACATACAATACACACACACACACACACATACATACATACATACATACATACATACATACATACATACATACATGCAACACATGCATAATATTTACATACATACATGCATATGAGGTGGTGGAATGATGCGTCTATTATGACTATAAACACGATCATTTGCCTGGCTCCCTGCATGCCACCTGGCAGGTTATGATTGGCCCAGATAGCTTCCACAGCTGGCATGCAGAGGGCCATGCAGGTCCTTCACACCACCCCCCCCCCCCCCCCCCCCATCCACTAATTTCTTCATTACTTCATTCAGTCCCTGCCATTAATCCTCCCCTGCCCCCTCCATTCAATTCCTTCAGGAATTCACTAATCTCCTCTACTCCCTCCCTAATCCAACTCATTTCCTGCCATTAATCCTTTCTAACCTCTTCAAATTTAATATTACAATAACCTCTCTCTTCCAAGTAATCATCACCATAATTTCACTTATATATTTATTATTTAAGTATTATGATTTTAGGGATATATCTTGGGAAATTAAAGTTGATATTATTATTATTATTATTATTATTATTACTGTCATAATTCTCATCATTAATAGACATTTTTATTGATTTTTAATTTGTTTTGTAGTACTCAGTCAGGAAAAAGTGCTCATTTTTGTTAAAAAGATATTAAAAAAAGACCTGATTTATTCAACGGCATTAAATGTTTTTTTAAAGCTTTAATTTGGTTGTTATTTTTTATTCTTCTTCAAGTCATTGAGTGCCAAACACACACATCCAATATGTATTTGTAAACTTTTGCAATAAATAAAGTGTTGTAATTATGTAATCAATAATATTGATATTATATGTGTGTGTGAATAAAAAGGCTTCCATTTATCATTACAAGATAAGAGTATGTATGTAGATGATTTGATTAATTTTGAGGGCCCCCCCCCCCCCCCTAAAGATGCAAGACTTCTTATTCTTTTGAAACTTGGGAAAGTTGGGTCTTTTTGTGATGCCAAAAGGAGATTCCTCCTAGAGTAGATAGATCATTTATGATGAAAAGTCTCTTAATACTTAATAATATGCGGAGTTTCACTCCGTTTCTCCGGAAATTTGTGTCAGTGTCTCTCGTCCCACCTTAAGTATGTCGAAATTCGGTAGATGAAAACAATACCCATTTTTGCCTACTCATTGATCCTTCAAAATGGTACCCTCCTTAATATATAAATCAATGTCTTAATCTTTATAACCTTTGGCTTGAGCTTGAATTTTGGCCTACATGATTGATGCATGGACACCACTACCAAATTAAGGTGGAAAATTCACAAATCCTAACAAAGATGGTGATTTGACACCTCCTTCTCATTACAACATTGCTTTACAAACTTTCTATGTTGTCACTAGTTACTATGTCATTCATTCTAAAGAAATAATATAATTTACATATTGGTAGCCTACCCTTTAGTAGGCACCTTTGAAGAAGCATCCTACAAATCTATAGTTACAGTGTATAGTAGAAATGGTTCCTGTTCTAAAATCAATGGAAATACAGAATGTTGGTGGGTTATCAATGTGGTAACCAATGGTTGTGACACAATTACTAATAATTGTGCTTGTTTTTGGGTCCACACACTACACCAATACCATTGTACATACAATCATGAAGGGGAAGATTGGTAAAAAAGAAGAAGATGTTTCATTTATGGTCAATATAGCATGTGGAGGGTCGACAATAATATCAAGGGGGTCGGCATGTGTACCGATACCCACATTTGTTTTTTACGTGAGCATGGTCTTGTAAAATGTTGGTTGTAATTAGTTGCAACGAGAGACGAGTTAGCGCTAATCTATGGTTTGTTATATTAATGTATTAATGCTAATCTATGGTGTGTTATATTAATGTATTAATGCTAATCTATGGTTTGTTATATTAATGTATTAATGTTAATCTATGGTTTGCTATAATATTAATGTATTAGTGCTAATCTATGGTTTGCTGTATTAATGTATGGATTGATGAGTTCCTATAATCCTAACAGTTTTTTAGAAATGTTTTGAAGATCAGCATATCCTTGCACTCAAGAGAGCCAAGGAGCTTAATGGAGATCAATGATGTTTTTAAAGGTTGGATGTAGTGCTAGTTATTATGTTTATCAACAATTTAACAAGTAATCACCCACTATATATGTAAATGCCCCCCCACAAATCAGGTAGCCCAATATAAGTACAGTTTAATCATTCCCTTGTCAATTAGATTCATGGGAAATTTAATTATTCTGCCTACTCTGATATGTTTTGGTATATAATTACTACTGATAACAGTTAGATTGTCTATTTATTTTGATATTTTGGGCAGATCGGGGAGCTTTGCACTATTCTAACAACCATGGGTACGCAGTATAACAATCAAGACCATGTAATTAATATATATCTAGTTTTACAGCAAGGCATTATCTGTCATCTAAAGTTACTATTTAATTATTTGGGTTTTGGGTGCCAAATTGTGATGATATAATATAATTAAGTGTCTAAGCTGCTACTAATTCATGTACATGTGTTTAATTAGTGGCCAAAGTCTAAGAGTATTGTATAGATTATCAGCAACCCCAAAAAATACATTGGAAGAGGAAAGATTAATTAGGTATTTAAGTAGATATGCTCATGAGCTCCTCCTATTAAGCCAACACATAAAAAAATAAAATGAAACAAAGTTGGCTTGATTGAATGAGTGCAATATTATCATCTCCATAATCAAAGAGTGTAAAATTTTCATAATAATATGACTCCTCATTCAAATTCATTTGAATCAACTATTGTGCAAAAATAATGTGGTTTAATTAGGGTTACACAATGTAGGTGGTGGTGTAAGCAAGTGTTGAGGTACCGTCCTTTTCTATATAAGTATGTAGTGGCTATCCTTTTCACACTAGTACTTAAGGATTGAGTAATGTGCATTAAGACGTGGTCCATTCACCCAATCACGCGGACAATGGTAATAAGAGGTCGACACGAGGACATCCATCCGAGCTGGTCGAGCTTCGCATCAGGTGCCCTTTGTATCCTCCTAATCCTCCTCCTCACAGGTCACGACCATTTGGATGTTGTTCGACTACGTTGAGGCGCCTCACCTTACATACCACATATCCAATTCATAATTTCTTGATTCTTTGTAAGAATTCCATGTTCTATTGTTATAAACCTTCCAATATTTTATTCAATGGTTCATCATACTTTGAGTTATGGACCTAACATGTTTTGGAGTCGGAGTTGTATTTATTTTTTCAATGTGAAGAATATTGTGTTGAGCAAGGAGAGCTAGCATGTGTTATTGAAAATAGACCAACTTCCGCAGTTATGGAAACAATTATAAACTTAGAAAATGAGTTTTCACAGAAGATATGGACTATTCACGTTCCTTCAACACAACATCTCTCGAGTCTCACAATACAAGTACATATTTCCCTATAAAATTGTAAGATACGTGGAAGCTTACAATTCCTTGTGACATGTACTCAAGAAAATCTTGCCTTTATGGTTAACATACTGTCGCACATCTTGGAATATTGGATAGCATTGACCTTTCTCTTTAAATACAATGGAAGAACTCCACTTCCAACTCCAAGGATGGTTTGGATTTTAATTGGAACAAATACATCAATACAATCTCAACATTTAAGTAAGTGTTTTTACTATTGCATGTGGTTTTATTTATTGAAATTTGAAGAAACAATACTTTGACACATCATCATTGATTGCCACCAAATATTTCGCAGTAGTTGTTGTCAATGATCTTGTGATATGTTTGGCACACAATGTGCATCTTGACCAAACCTATATTTACATGTGTAGAGATCCCAATAGTAACCACCACATAGAAAAATTCACCTATAACCATCACGTAGAGGTAAAAATCTCAACAACCATCGTGTGAATGGTCAATACCAAACATCATGTTAAATTGTGAACTATAACCATCATGCAGAGGTTTAAAAAATAAGTAACAACCATTTGTATGGTGTTGTAACAATATTCATAATGTGGAATTATGGATTCTAATGTGTTACATTGTGAGCCCAAACCATCGTTAGAGGTTTAGAAAATCGACAGAAAACCATCATGTGAAGCTTTGAATTGTCCCATTAATAATATGTAGAATACGTCAACAACTCCCATCATGGTGAGGAATCTCCCTTACACATATTAGAGAGGAAGTGATGCTCAAACTCAAGGCCTTAACAGGTGTGCACCACTACCTTCAGAAATTCCACAACCAACCCCAAGTTTGAGATTAGTGGAAACTCTACTAGCCACCAAGAACCACAATCAAGCTCCCAAGAAAATACTAAGGCTAATAAAAAGCTTTAAAAACTCAAGCAACCTAACACATAGAGATGACAATGAAGAATAATGAGGCATCTAACCTAGGATTAGTTCCCACTCTTCAGTCTATCCAAATGTTGTTGACCTTAGTGGACTGCAAGATGCCATGTGAATAACAACAAATTGACTTAGGTAAGTAAGGTGTACATTCATTTATGGGTGTACACAACCGTTTTGAGCATATAAAAAGGGTTTAGCAAATTATGTAAGCTTATGAACTATTCTTATATGGGGTGAGAAGCCCTATCACCCTTGAGTATCAATATGATTTTGATTCCAAATGCTTCTAGATTAGGTGTAGGATGACTCTAGAGGGTCCATAAGGCATTTTTATTACGTAGCCCCGAGAATGATCAGAAAGCACTGAATTGGAGAATTGGACAATAACCTTATGTAGAACACCTTGAATCACCTCCCATTGTCCCACGGAAAATTTCACATGCTATCCTACCCTGATAGCCATTGTTATCGAGAATTGTATGTTTGCCTTGCAAAGCCTAAGTTACTATGACTACACAAACAAGTCTTTGGTTGGGAGGAGGGCAGTTCTCCAATATCTAGCTAATAGGACCTATGATAAGAACGATATTAAACATGTTGATGAGGTGTTCTCACATTACACAAAAATAGTTGGTGACATTTATCAAGTGTGTATATCTTGAGAAATGACACTCACAATCTAAGAGGAGGAACCCAAGGCTATGTGTAGACTTAAAAATAAAAACCATTTAATTGACAGGGCCCTTACATGGTTAGTGAGTTTCCCTCCAAACATGATCAAGTGCATTATGATATTTTGGCAAACCAATGTACTAAAATGTCATCTATGTTATATGAGTATTTGTATATGTCTATGAACCTACATGTTTTTCAAGTATGTGTATATCAAATTATGGAAGTGAATAATTGTGTATATAAGTATATGTTTATGTGAAAAGTATATGTATGTCTATATTTGTATGAATGTTTATGAATATATGCTAATGTATAATATGATTGATTGTGTTTGTGTAAGGATTATGTATACGTAAGATGTCTTCCGAATGTCAAATATGGCCAATGAGACAAAAAATATTACATTTCACGTGATATATGTGAAAGTGAGTAGTGACTCTCGATGTTCAAGAACTATACCAATGAATGTTGCAATCGAGAGTGCACATTGTGGTTGTGATAGAAATTCGTGCAAGGATTGGGCTTGGTCGAAGATGTGTGGAAAGCATGGTCGAATATGATCAAAGACAAAGCATTGTATCAAAGTGTGTTACTCAACATCTCGAACTTGTTTAGGGCAAAGTGTGCATAGTCGACCACTCTCATCACTTGTACCCCAACGCCCCATTTCACATTGCAATGCATGTGAGCTAAGTCACATAGAAGCAATGGTTCGAATGCCAAACAACGGGGTGGACTCTACAATGTATCGATGTGTACAGTATGGTTTTCGATTTCGTCCTCGACCGAAATACTCATTGACTCCATTTGATTTGGTTCGTTCTCTTGCCATCCGGAGGGACCTGTTTCCCAACACAGTAGTTCAATATGGTTTTGTAGTTAGGTGCAACATGTGTAGTATATTTTGTGAAGTGTGAGCATCCACATATGTCCCATGTCATGATACATTTACGTTGCAAAAAGGCCTCATTCATAGAGGAATCTAGTGATGCATCTACCAAACCATTTTTCCATATCATGCATCTAACCAGAACAAAAAAAATTGCTTTTATGCGTCTTTTTTATCGTTTTTCTTGCTTCCCATACAATTCTAGGAAGTCGATGTGGGGATTTTTTTGAACCTTAAGCATATATTGAACAACCCTTTCCATGGCCATGATCTCAATGGGAAGTGATCCCATCTCAAAGAGGAGGGTGTATGGCGTTTGTTTCTTAACTTGCAGAAACTTTGTCAGAAAATGTTTTTGGACATTTTCAAACTCTTTCTAGTAGATCTAGGGATTCTACCACCTATACTTCTACCCCATAGAGAAGCACGTATGTCACCAAAGTGTCAAAAAGGTATTTCTTGAGGACCAAACACTTAATAACTCCATGATTGCATGTGTTCTCAAATGCATAATATTCTCTCTTTCCCGTCCATTTGAGCATTTCAACCTTTATACATTGAAGATCACTTGTGCTTTCTTTTGTGTTTAGAGAAATTGATGAGTAATTTCCCATACTCTTCAAAGTTACTCAATAAAAATCATTAGGTGTTTCTATTTTGAGCCATATGTATCATTTATGCTCATTATTTTTTATGATCGACACATAGTTCTCTATTTCCTTCTCAATCAAACATCCCACCCCTCCTTGTCCTCTTCATTGTCTTGGATTTATCATACTTTAGTTTTTAAGATACTCTCCCAAAAGAGGAGAAAGACAAATCTCTGATTGTATCAAGCCATCCATGTGCATTTGACTAGACATCTCTATACTCATCGATTTGAAATGCATTCCATTCCATTCCAATAATCTTTCTTCAATTGCAATTCTTGTTACACTAGTGGATTCCCCGCTCCCCACTCAGCCACCCAATCGATATTTCATCCGAAAGAGATATTTGCTAGCTAAACCACAGAAATAACCATATAAAATAAGTGTGCATTTCTCTCTCATTTTCAATGGAAATATTTTTAAACCAAATTTCTTGCTATTCTTAATACCAATCATTCTTGTCCCAATAGAAATCGGATTTGATTCCTCGTTGATCAAAAGAAATTGATTGAGTCAATATATTAAAGCATTCCTGATTTTCGCCCATATCAAAAAGTGTACATAATAGTTTCCTAAACTTTGATTCCTTTGAGTATCATGCTCCCATGTTTCAACAAGAAGTGTGATATTTGAGCCATCAATGAACACCTCTATAGCAAATTCCACATTCCATGGGTATCCATTGCAATTCCAAAAGCAATCATATAAGACATGAATTAGTCTCATAGGTTACATGTCCCTACTTGGAGGTCAAATGGCAAGGAAGGAGAGAAAGATAGACCAAAAATATATAATATATTGTATTTCATGTAATACATGTAATACATGTAAAAGTGAGCTACCATTCTCACTTTTTAAGATTTTTATTAATGAATGTTACAATTACAAGTGACATTGTTGTTGTGAGAGATTCATTCAAGGATTGGGTTTGGTTGAAGATTTGCAGAAACAATACTTGAATGTTATGAAAGTTGAAGCATTGTATCAAAGTGTGATACTTAGGAATAAGTTACTCAATAAATGACACACCTCATATTCAAGTTCTTTATGAGGAATCGTGCATGATTCAATATCAGTGCAATTATAGTTTGTTTCATCAAGCCCATATAAATAGAACATAATTACCACTCAATAGAGACGTCATGGAGTCAATGACCATTATCTGAAGTAAAGCATTGGCATCCCCACCTTCCCCATGCTTAATATTGCATTGTAAAGTTTTAATATCTGCTCCTGGTAATAAACAACAATTCAAAATCAACAATCAACATGGAATACTATCCAGATTTACTTAAATACCACAAAGGGCTGCCTCATGAGCCAATAGTTCAGTTTGTTATTCTCTTGGTTGCTTAAATGTTTCGTAATAGCCGTTTGCCAAATATTCAAATTGCAAATCATTGATATTGAGAATATGGAGCCACAAAATTACCTACTTGATTATAAGTAGCTTGGAGGCAATATTGAGCATGGGGAACAAATTTACAATCTATGAATGATTCAACTTCATGAATAAATTTGTTCTCATGAAGTACTTTGAAATCTTTGTAATAAATGATTCAACTTCATGAGAACAAATTTACAGTTTGATCTTATAAATAAGTGACAAAACCAGTTAAATCCCAAATACATCAATCAAAAGACCAAGGAAACATCCCAACATACATAGGAACTATGAATCATGATTTTGCTATGAATCATGATTTTGATGTATGGAATGCCAGCTTTAACACAGAAAAGGTACTATCCACCAGCTCGACTTTTGTTGTTCTTATTCATGTCATCTATGGCTGGCGTTGGCTTATAAAAAGAAAATCAAGGAAAAAGAGTGTACAGATTTATAATGAGGACATCTCTAGATAGATACACCTACATTAAGGTCAATTTGGATTTCTGGAAACCATGATTGTTGCAAGATTTGCACTTGTATGACTTTTTGGCTTTTATCAGATATATAGATATTCATATGCACAAATTAATACTTCACCAAATTGCTTTACAGGAACCTCTTCAGCAAAATTCAACCAATTCAGAAGACACGCTCTCATGAAGTCATCTGTTTTTCATCAACTTATCTAGAAACAAATGTAAATATAGTTGCAGCAGGAATTCTTGTTTTATATATTACAATATGCATTTGAATGTTCAATAGTTTTAAAAAAATAAATTTAATTATATGTTTACCAGCTACACACTTATCTGATGCTGCACACCCAAGTGATTTCTGTGGGACAAAACATGCATTTTTTCTTGAAAACTAACTGAACCACTACGAAGGATTTAGCGATAAGTATTAAGCTAAATCAATATTTGTGTTATGCAAGACAAAAACCGAATTCATGAATGTGTCTGGATTCTGTGTGATATTTGTGATGGGCAAAATACTAGCATTATATGAAATTAAGAAACAGAAAAAAGATCTAATAGTAACAACAGTTGTTGAAAACTAATGCTAAAATAGATTTTATGCTAATCTAAGTTTCCATCCTCTTTTCAATAATAATTCAACGATAAGTTTTTCTTCATACATGCATCTGTAACGTTTGAGTATATATGTGTTGACTAGTGTAATTTCTGATATAGTTTTGATATGACATGATACAAACCAATTAATAGTAGGGTTTGAAACTAAGAAACACAGGGAATTTTCTAAATATAACAATGTTTCATCAAGATATTTGGAAAGACTGACAATAACTTGATCTAATTTCTCCTCCTTTCAATAATAGTTCGATAAGATATTATTCATGCTAGTACCTTATATGTGTGTATACTGCCTCAGAGATTTTCTGCTTATACTTTTGAACAAGGATTCATGAAAACTGGAAGAAGTTTAAAGAAATCATACAATATCTTGCATCTTTGGACAGTAAAACTCCATTTTCTTTTGAATCCATGATTAGTTTCTCCACTTCATGAAACTGCAAAATAATGGTAGAAATCAACAAACCCTTTCTATAATGTACATTAAAATTTAAGAATTCTCTCAAAAGAAAAAGTAAAGAATAGACAATGTACAGAAAATGAATAAGGGAGGTGATCATGTAGCAAAGAATGCAAGGAGACAATGCACAATAGACAAATAAGGAGAAACAAAAAAGTTATAGTCAATTATACAAGTAATGGTGTTGTCCACTCATGCACTCATAAATTAGAGCTTAACTAGAGATCTGGACAACTAAGTGCAACGGGTGGTCGGTAGGTAGGTAAGTGGTTTATTAATTATTAGAGGCTAGGTACATAAGTTGCCACTATCTTCATAGATTAACATCCATTGTTTCCCTACTAATGGAAAGTATTGAGAGAATCTACTTGATCGGCTCAGTCAGGTTGATCTTAATCCATCACACTATCATGTAAGTATTGAGAGATATTACTAAAATATGTTCAGGGTTACAGCCCCAAACCCCAAATCTAGGGTCGTTAGCCCCAGAACCCTCGAGTCAAAGCAATGCCCCAAACTCCTCCCAATCCCCCCAAAAAAGAAAAAAAAAACTATGGTAAGGATCACAACACCATGACCTCATGAGGACATTCAATACAATATGTTATGTTAGGAAGTCAGTTATTGGCGATGATCATTGAGTATATATTCTAACATCCCCCATCAATGATGAGTCATTGATGAACTATATTGGTGGTGACTGATACCAGGCCAATGACGATATGTCAAAGCAAGTGGTCCACTGAAGATCTCAGATAATACTCAAGCTCCACAATTTCATGCTTTATTAACTCCCTTACATAATGATACTAAATCTCTATATGCTTCGTGCATCATTAAAACATGGGGTTCCTAGCAATGGCTATGCAACTTTGATTGTTGCATCAAGTACTATGCCAACCTACTTGAAACTTCCAAATCTTAGATAGTTCTTCTTAGCCAAGTCGCTTGACGAGCTACAAAACAAGCAGCTTTGCATTCAGCCTCTATTGAAGAAAGTAACACCATCGGCTGCTTCTTGCTGGTCCATGAGAACACTTCAGAACCAAGTGACAAACAATATCCAAAAAACGATTTTCTGAAATCACAATCTGCAGCCCAATCAGAGTCACTATACTCATTGAGAGAATTGATCCTCTAGCCTAAAATGAATTCCATACTCTAGGGTATCTTGGATGTACTTCAATAGATGAATCGAAGTAGAAGTTCCAAAGAGCTATACTAGTCTTTCTTGCTGGTCATAAGTCTAGATATTCCACTATCTAAGATCTAGGAATCATCCAGAACTAGAATGTAAGAAGTAAGAACATACCTCTTCCATGTCAATCCATAGCCGAAGCTCCACTTCAGCATGGCTGCCCGGCTCATGGTCCTTTGAAAACAATTCACGATGCCGAAGCTTCACATCCACTGCCCTCATTCTGCAGTCTTTTTTATGGAATGGGCCCATGTTTTCACAATGGCGAAAATCTCAGTTGAATTCCTTCATCTTCTTTGCTGCATCCAAAGAGGTCAATGCATCGGCCTTAGGCTGTTTGAGAAAAACCCAACAGCATTTCCACCCTCCATGCTCTACAGCCAAAATCCTCCTTCAACAGAATCACACCTTGATACCATGTACAGAATCTATGAGAACATGCACATAACAGAGGTGACTCTGCAGCAAAGAATGTAGAAAGAAATACATCAGAAATAAAAATGTTGTCTCTTTGAGAACAGCAAAACCAAAATAAACACAACTCACAATAACAATCGGCTCGGCTCGGTTCGGTTCAATTTAGGTTCAAGTTTTCTTAACGGTTCGGTTTCGGTTCTATTTGGTTTGTGGGGTGAGCGGTTCAGTATGAACTGTTTGAACCATGGTTTAAACGGTTTGATGGTTTAGTGTTGTCAGATTTTTTTAAACAATCTTTTCATTTTTAAGACTAATTTTCACATTTTAAGAAATATCTTTAAAGTTTTGAAATTTTTAAATTTGAAATAATGAAAATTTTTGAATTTTTGAATTTTTACCTAACTTGAAAACCGAAACTGTGGTTTTAACGGTTTGGATTTTTTGCAACGGTTCAGTTTAAATGGTTTCTTGGTTCAGTTCAAGTTTTAAATTTTTTAAATGGTTCAATTTTAAACCAGTTTGGTTTTGACACACTCAAACCAAACCAAACCATTCTTGATTGTTAATTGATAGAAAAAGTAAATGGAACTAGAATTAAGACATGACTCAAGTATCTCATCTATCTATGCATGTAAGATTCTCTGAGTTGGAAGTATATATTGTAAAGATCTTTAGAATAGGTGGATCTAGGATGGCAAGGTCTCTGGAAGCATAGGGGAGCACTTATTATGGTGGGTGGATAATGGCCTTTATTTGTCAGATGACAAGGGATGTGAGGTTGTGTGGTCCACAAGGCCGTGGCCTACGTACATGATAAATTGCTATTGCCCGATATATTGTAATTTGTAACCCCTTTGCCTAATCCTAGATGGAAACCTATGCATGTAGCCCTTTATTGACTTGTAGCATGAGTACTAGGAGGGATGGGGCTAAAAGATGACCTTGTTTGGTTGTGTTGTTGTCTTCCAACCAACTTCTCCCTTTGTCTCTTGAGTTCTCACAAGAAAATCCCCGATCACTGTTGGTCCTCATATTCCATTACCTTGCATAGTGGGTCGAAGCTTTGCTTAAAGAGGCTATGGTATCTACCTCTTATTTCATAAAAAACAACTTGATGACAAACATAGTGTTCTGTAGATTCCACTCACTCGATGACAAAATTGGCAAACTCTTTCTTCTAGGGGCATCTCTTCCAAGTTCCTACCCCAATCTCTAATCGATGTAAATAAGATCGTGACCACCCTATCACACTAGGTAGCACATAGGATATATCATGTATGTCCATATAAGACGGCCTAATGATGAATCCATCGCCCGATGTATGTAAACAGTGTCTTGTAGTAGACCATATTTGTTAGAGATTGTTCCTAATGTAAGCATGAAATAAGGAATAAATGGTAGGTAGTTGAGAGAAAGAGACAGAAAGAAGGGTGTCGATCCACCCGACCACCCCCGAGTGAAGGGATCAAGACGGACTCGAGCCTTGATCGGTGTCCCATACGACGGCCATGGCATCAAGTCGTACCTAGTACTAGCACACTCGCTACAAGAGTTTGTTCACCACAAGATCACAGTTTCGACATAGTCAAATGATGTGACTAATGAGGGTAGCTAGGCCTCATATTTATAACCAAACCTAAGGCCCTCATGCAAGTTCACACTTGGCCCTTATGGGTTGTCTCAATTCCTAGGATTAAAAGTAATCCTCCCTTCTTTACTCTCTCGAGTAACCCTCACACTTTATCCTCATGTGTAGAATACTACGGTAGAACTTACCACCGGATAAATTATGGTTATGCCCATAACAATATTCCTAACAAGATATGTTGTGGTTGATCAATCTTATTTTGTATTCCAGCTTGGTAATATAATTTTAGATCACAATCTCTCTTCTTTTCCACTTTGGTCAAGATAGACAAATAAGGAGAATATTTTATTATATAGTCAGATTACACAAATAATGGTGTATTACTCTTTTCCACTTCTTCATTTTTGCTCTTTTGGGGTTTCATTTATTGTTACAAAGAGATTTGTACCTTTTAGGTACACCATATTATTATCCAAAATGATAACTCTTTTTGCATCATCTAAGATTGTGCAAGCAATGGTTGGCCATCATCCTCCCTTTGGCATATTCCAACCAATTGATCAATGTGTTCCATATACAATAACATCACACATTGTCAGACTCATCCCTCTAATAACAACATTTTGCTTTCATTTCTCTCTTTTGTATAGTTTTTTTATCAGTGGTAACCTCATTGATATTTTCTTTTGGTTTCTTCTTCTTTTTTTCTTTTTTCTTTTCCAAAATGAAGCTACTTTCCCATTAGTTAGGTAAGATTATTACAAAGAGACTGTACAAGGAGGCTTAAACATAGATCGGGGAATCCCCCTCCGCTCAAGTCCTAGAAATTGAGACTAGTTACATCGCCTTTCAGACGGACTACTTAGTGTAAGTACCAACAGCTAAAACAATGCCCTGTACCGATGACTAGTATGAGACAACTCTTGGGGCCGACAGTAGAGGGAGGGTGGTAAGTGAGCCGGAAACAGCCAGTGTGGAGGCTGATAGTTCCACCTCGGGCCACTTCCTCCTGGTGTCACCATAGGCGTGTTCCGCCATTTCTGCCAAAAACGCAAACGGGCAGTATCCACGTCAAAGGAGTGGCTGCAAACCTCGTCCAATTGCCCTCGTAGGCAGCTAATAAGCGCAAACCATATGTCCATGATCACTTCCTCCGGGGGTCGCACCAGATCCTGGAAGACCTTTAGGCAACGCGCTTTCCATACGTACCACAGGGTGAAGCCTGCAATCAGCATCCAAATGTCCGAGAACCTAGGGGATGCAGACTGCAAACCTCTCTCAAATCGAATCTTGGAGATTTTTCCTTGCATGCATACATAGCACCAACTATCCGCATTGAAGGCGTCCGTTCACCTATCACCAGAATGATCAAGCCATGCCGCAGCACTCCACGTCGTTGTTCCTTCCACTTCACATGCCGCAAGGAGGCGAGTCACCCTATCCCATACCTTTTGAGCGTGAGGGCAATCCCATAGACAATGCCTCAGAGTCTCAATAGGTGAATGGCAAAGTGGGCAGCCTAACGGGCCGCCACGTTTACCTAGCCATTCACCAATTGGAACCACATTATGCCTGATTTGCCACCAAAAAAACTTTATCTTTTCCGGCAAGTGGAGACGCTAGAGACCCTTCCAGAAGGTAATGAGCACCTCATTCGGGATGCCCAATGTACACCAACCATTGCGTAGGGGGTTGTGTAGCTGTAGTTGAAAGGCCCGACCTAGTTTAGTGTTGTACTCGAAGAAATGGTGAAATCTGCCATCATGTTTCCACCTGAAATCCCCTGGGTCCCATTCTAGTTCAACGAGGGGACGACAATCATACACCCATAACTTCCAATGGGGTTCCACCTTAGTTCTTAATGAGGACATCTCTCTACTTTGTCATAATCGCATCTTCTTTCACCACATTGCCATCTTGTATTCCAACATTTGCTTTAGCCTTTGATTATTGATTCTTTCTCTGTTTCTAAGATTGTAAATTTGGTCTCTACTTCAGGCATATGAGTTTCTTGGATTCGCAATGTTATTTTCTTCATAGAAGCAAGTAACTCGTCTTTGTTTGGGAATCCACAGTATGCTGAAGTATCAATTCCCTATTATTATAACTTATAAGCATATACTTTATTTTGTATGTAGTTTTATCATTGTTTCTCATAAAGACATACAAATTGTTACAATTATTTCAATAGAGAGGAAACCTGAGCTTCTGTGGGACTTTTTGTTACATAATCAACAACGTTTGAGGGGTCCGATAAGGGGAAATCATTGGGTCTTATTTCAACTGAATTCATGACATATTGGTTTTACTTATCTTCGTTATTCAAGTGTTGCTCTTCATGAAATAGGTGAGCATAGTTTCCTATTTCGGGTATTTGAGACAAGGATTTGGATATAGTTGTTTCATGGGGTGGTAGTACTATGGTCAGTATTCATTTTATTTGGAGGTAATTAGCCACTCCTAGAATCGTAATCAAGTATAAACATCGTTATTTTAGATGATAAAGTCCAATTTTTTATTTTTTGGAGACATTTGCATCTCTTCCTCTTCAAATAATGTTTGAGGGCCCCGTTCGTGTCATTCTAAGTTTTGAGCCATACGTTGGACTTTCATGACCATAGAAACACCTATTTTGGATGCCACAACAAATTCAATTTTACAATTGCCTTCCCTTCCTTTTTTGGACAATTATTGATTAAGTGGTAACTTTGACAGCCAAGGCGTTTAGCCCCTTTTTCACACATATGTAAGTCATATAAGTATTCCTATAAATTGTCGTGAAGATACTCGCATACATACATGTAGAATGTGAGCAGAACCTCCAAGGACTTGAACCAAAGAGGATGTAGTGGACTCAAGTTGTTGACTCTAAGTGCTTGTAGATGCTAATTCCTACACATGGTTTCTATTAGGGAAGTAAGAATCTTTCAATATACTTCTGTGAGTGTGATCTTTTGTGTAAGTAAATGCATGACTATGCATTATTGTGTTTATTTTTTATAGGAATATATCTGTAAATAATATATATATACACTTGGTTTCTATTAGGGAAGTAAGAGTCTTTCAATATTCTTGTGTGAGTGTGACCTTTTGTGTAAGTGAATGCACAACTATGCATATATGTGTTTATTTTTTATAGGGATATATCTGTAAATAATATATGTGTGGCAACATGGGAGAATTGGTAGTACATACTAAAATGAAATTAGATTTTGAGATGGATGGAGGAGTTGTGGGATAGATTGGCTCCAATAGTTCACAATCTCTACGGAAAGCATAGTGTGTGTAGATGCTTCAGGGTCAAATAATGTTAGTCCAAGAAACCATTACTTCCATTTCGTCTGAATTGATGAGTTCATTAAAAGCTTAAAATGATAATATTCCTACATATACGGATTATGGATTGCTACTAAAAATAACTTTTCGGAAGCTTTGGAGCTGCATTTCTATCTTTCAATTGATAGATTGCAAGATAATATGGATGTTTTCTCCCCGTTTAGTTGGTTGTTTTCCTCTACTTTGGATGTATATAGATTCATTTCCTTAACTCGGTTAAACGAAGGATCCATGGCTAGCCATTGTCTTACACAAGATAGGCTTGTGAAGGATAGTTGTTTCCTTTCCATCTATTTTGTATGTTGTAGCTAATATGCTTTTTTAAAACTAATGGAAGAATATTTTGTTTTGAAATAATAATAATTATTATATATGTGATTGTATGTATATGTTTTTCATGTGTGTGTGTGTTGGGTAAATGCGTGATACTTGGTGTATGGAATTTATGCATGTGCATATGTGTGAAAGTAGGATGGTTTGTGTTAAGCGGGAATAAAGTAATTGCAAGTACATATGTGTGTATGTTTCAGATAATAGATCAATTGTGTGTAATTAGGTGCAAACAAATGTATGCTTACGTGTTACTAATAACTATATAGGTTTTGATGTATGTGTTTTATGTGAGGGAAATGTGTACGCTATAGAGATTTAATACATTGGTCGGTAGGAGTGTATTTGTGCAAATCATGTTGCCTATCCCTTGGGCCATGGTAGAGGTTGTTTTTTTCTTTTGAAGTTTAAATGAAAGGGGGGGGGGGGGGGGGGGAATGAAAAGGTGAGTGTCAATGTGGCAAGGTAATGTCACCCGCACACTAACAAGATGTGTCGGCAACAATAGCTAACAATGGAGATGGATGGCAATAATTGAGGTCGTGGCACATGCAAGTGATGATGGCGCCGTGGGAATGGCAATGGCAATGGCTGACGAGAGATGATGGCCAACAACAACAACGGTTGATGGCGGTAGTGACAACTAATAGAATCGAAAGCTATCTTCAATTGAGATATGATGTCCTATTGATGTTTGCTCGACCTCTCATAGTTCAAATAGGACTCAAACCCTTGACCTTTATTCATAGTATATAAGCTCTTGATGATCAACCTATGTCTTTTTGTTGTCTTTGAATTCATCTTGTTTCATGTCTTTCTTGTCGTATCTTTGCCTTATCCTTCAACAATTTTATATATCTTTCGTCTAACTCATTTCCCCATGTGTGCTCCCCAAATCACAACATGCATTATTCAAATGAAGCACTATAATCGATAATTATGAGGGTCCTTATTGCTAATTCGAGCCATACCCATATTCCTTGGTTCAACTCCATTTTAGACACATGTGTTGTAAGATCGCAACAATGTAGCACTTACATGTTCTCCTCGAGGGTTCCGCTCAAATTTCAAATGTGCACACGTTAACTTCGTAACATTGTAGCAATTAAAGGCTCTACACTTGCCTTTGATGCATGACATGTCAAGGAAATGTGCTTACTTAGACAATTACTTATGGAGGTGCATAACCATTGCCTAATTTCTTCACGAACTGTTTTTGGCTAAAAAATAAGGGTTGTCTAACGTAGACAATTGGTAATTGAAGTGAATAACCATCACCTAATTTCTTGCCTCTTTCCCCAACCCATGTTATTTTGAATCCTATATATACCTTCCCCAAACATTAGAGGATTAGAAAGAGTTTGAGAGAAAATCTTGTGAGGGTTGTGAGGTGTAACAGTAAACACTTAGTATAATTTTCCCTTTAGTAAAAAGATCTACAACAAGTCCGGAGACTAGGCACAATTGGCCCAACTCAAATATCAAAGTTGTGTTCTGTATTTCAACTATTATTTTGTGCTCTCACTAATTTGGTTTGTAAGGAAATTTATTTAATTTCCTCCACGTGATCACCACTTGTCTAGTATGCATGATGCTATTGTAAGTAGAGATGCCATAAATAGAGAAGTCACAACGTTAAACCATTCTAATTCAATGCAAATCTCTAGCTAAACTCTGATATATTCTTGTTCTCATCCTCGTATATAAATATGCTTGTCAAGACTCAAAAAAGGATAATCTATTGCATTTGTACAATGATTGACTTGGAAATGCATATAGCTTCACATACCTTAACCTTGAGGTTCCATGGATTCATAGGTGGAATAATTGTCTTACTCATTGCTTGGAAATGGAAATGAGGCTTATTATGCATTTGAAAACATGTCCAATCAAGGAGAAATTGAATGTTGAGTTTTCTAGAAATACGTCTTTGACATTTTGGTCGCACCAATGGTTCTTTGTGGGGTTGATTTATGGGATGATGGAAACCTTAGAAGATTTGAAACTATCCAAAGGAGTTTTCTTGAAGCTTTGGAATGTCACTATTCAAATGGAATAAGTACTCCTAGTTCATGAGCCTCTTTGATTTTATGTCCTATTGAGCATGGCCTTGCATATGCTTGAGATTTTTGTAGTTATATGAACTATAAAAAGCATAATGCATATGGGGCAAAGCCTCACATTATACATGCAAGTCTCAAAGAAGAGGTTGGACATGAACACTTATTTCTGGCCTAAAATGATCCTTGGAAGCCAATAAAGCGTCCACATTATGTTAGATATGTGCCCAAGTTCTCATAAGAGATGTCTACGTTTGAATACGATATAAACATACACATTCATCATGAACATAGTTTTGTGTTAGGGCATTTGACTATTGAGATTGGATTTTATTTTAAAGTGAGTTTCATTGTTGGAATCCTTAAAACAATATAATGAATAGTATGGATGTTTGTGATTCAAAGCAAGTATTGCTTTAACTTTAAGACATCGTTGCAAAATATAAAATGATACGATATGAAATGTACACGTCGTTATCTTTTTGAAATATGGTGCAAATGGGGAATCAAGTATCAATGTGTTGTTTATATGATGAAATGTGGCCCCCCCTTTGGTATGTTAACATAGTCATTTTGCATAAAACCTACCCAGCCTAGGCCCAACCTCAAAATTAATGCATAAAAATATAGTTTTTTGTTTATGTATATTAAATGTTCAAAGGACGTTTAGAACTCTATGCCTAGCTCATCTTTTGGTGTCAAAGCTACTTTTCAAGACATCAAACTCAATCTTTCAAGTAAGTTCATCTATTGCACTCAAACATTTTAAAAAAAAAGATGATAACTAGATTTTGTTTCCTTATGTCATTCAATCCATAGTTATGTTTAGGTACCCTTCATAAGCTAACATTTCATAGGGCAATAGGTTGAAATTTCATGACATAAACCACTATCTCTCGATGTGCCCAAATGCCTAACTAATATTGCCCCAATAAAATTTTACCAGAGAGTATAATCATTCAATCTATTGTTATTATTCAGTCTAGGTAACCTTGATAAAAGAGACCTTGTATAAATGAAGTTTCGATGTGGATGGAGGAGCAAAGGCAATCTGTCTCGTTGTTGTGTTGTTGATTGTATATGCTAAATGGCTAATAAAAGGAGTATTGTGCAACTTAAGAATGTTAATGTAAAATATACGATCCTCAATTTGCAGTTCGCAAAGGAATTGCACTATCCTTGGGAAGCATGCAACAATTGTAAAGAAACTCTTAACTTTTAATGCTATATGAAAGGTTTCTCGTAAATCATGCCCACAAATATGTAATGTTTGCGAAAATTTTAAATGAATGCAAGATGACCCCTATCTTTGGGCTAAAAAGTTGTTTTAAAATAGGTGGCTTAGAAAAATAAATGCAATGTATCATAAAGTCCCATTAACGTCCAAGTATATTCAATTGAAAACATTTCATACATCGTATCTTATAGGTTGTACTCTTGTGGTTTGACATAATTATAAAAGCCATTGAGAATCATATTATCACGTGGTTTATATTAGTGAAATTCATCTTCATCATTAATGGGGTCAATAATATGCCTATTTTAGAGAAGGTTGAATGTAGATGCACATGCAAATGCAAATAGAAAGCCACATTTCTCTCAATTGTTTAGTGGCATTTTCTTCTTAAGAAAAAACATTTGTAGACTTTGTTCGTGAGGTGGAATGTGATGTTTAGATATTGTGTGAATCGACTTTATCAAAATCTAGCAAGTTATTAAATGTTGGTGTAGACATTATCTAATTTGCCCAATCATACTCCATTTATTTTTCAAGATAGGATCCAAGCTCTTAGAAAACTGAAAATCATGATATCACACTCTAAAATATCAATTATTTTATCTCGGGAGTCCCTTGAGAACATGCCCTTTGATTAAAGTGGCAGTGGCGACCTTTGATTTTCTTTTGTTGTGTGGCATCCTCACTCATTATACTAGTGTGGTCAAGTCCTTTAAAATAATTAAGTCTTTTTCTTATCATTGTAAAAGCCAAGTTGTCAAACCAATGTAGTTCATCCCCTCACGTGTTGCATACAAAACCGTTCAAGACTTATAGTTGTACGACGAAAGAAATCACGAAAGGAAATTTTATATGCATTCCCAAAATTGGACCTACATTCAATTACTCAGTTGCATTATTGTAGTGGGTTGATGTCTCTATCCACAATCATTTTTCCATGATAGACGTTCAGTTTCCATACTTATTGGGCATGGATTTGCATCATTAGAATGTCGTATTACACAAGCTACATAATTCTGATTAGTTGTAAAGGTCTTTTCCTCGGTTGCAAGTTGCGTTGTTTTGGAATGGGCCATGAGTTATGATGACAATGCAACATTATCTCGGGGGTGACACGATGCTATTCAAAACCTGTTATTTATAGCCAAGAAATTGTCACGTCAAACATCGAAACCAACGTTTTTAAAATCTTGTGGAGAATCTTCTTCTGGAGGGCCCCAAAGGATTTGTAGGGAGCAAGAGAAGCAATTGCTTTCATGGTTGGTCCCCTTTAAGGATCCATCCAAAGTAGATAGACTCCTTTTGTCGCAACGATATAAAGTAGAGCTAAATCGATTTATACTTTCGAGAAAAAAAAACACTCGATCCACAAGTCACGAAGAGAACATATGTTTGTATCAAAGATCTTGTCATGTTGAGAATCATCCAGATATACTAGTGGTTTTTTTTTTAGATTTCACTCTGCATCTTCAAGTTGGAGAGAGGGGGGGGTGCATGAGGATTTGATTTATATTCCGCGAGAAAGCATTTGTGGCTAGGGCTCCCCAACAATAGAGCAAAATGGATTGAATGATCTAGAAGATGTGAAGAAGCAACGAAAAGTTCTTCGGTTCAAAAATAAAGCAAAACCAGATGTTCTAAAAGCTAGAAGCCAGAAACTAGAAAGTTGAAAGGCAAAGCTAGGTTAATAGAGCAAAATGGATTGAATGATGTGCGAAGATGCGGAAAACAAAGAAAAGTTCTTAGGTTTGGGTAAAAAGCAAAACAAGACTTTCAAAATGCAAAACCAGATGATGTAAAAGCTAGAACCAAAAAACGAGGTGAAGTTGAAAAGCAAAACCAGGTTTAATAGACCAAAATGGATTAAATGATATGTAAGATATAAAAAAGCAAAAGAAAAGTTCATAGGTTTGAAAATAAAGCAAAGCCAGCCTTTCAAAAAGCAAAACCAGATATTCTAAAAGCTAGAAGCGCGCGAAGAAGTTGAAAAGCAAAACCACACCAATGAAAAGCAAAACCACATGATGAAAAGCAAAACCAGATATTCTAAAACCTAGAAGTGCGAACTCTGAAGAAGTTGAAAAGCAAAACCACACTGATAAAAAGCAAAACCACATGATGAAAAGCAAAACCAGATATTCTAAAATCTAGAAGAACGAACTCGATGAAGTCGAAAAGCAAAACCACATCAATGAAAAGCAAAACCAGGTTAATAGAAGATAGGTAAAGAAAATTCAAAAAAGGAACAAATGTAGGATAAGGAGGAGTTAGGGCAAGAACTTACATGAGGAGAAAAGCAAAAGCAGGTGCAAGGAAAGCAAAAAAGCAGATGTAAGAGGAGCAGAAAAACCACCAGGCTAAGGGTAAGAAATCCAAAGTCAAATTGTGGTAAAAATGAAGAAGGTAAAAAGAAAAAAAGCACAGAAAAAATGGGGATTTGGAGAGAGGAAGAACAGAGCAGTAAATAATATATTCCTCACAAGAAAACAAGGAAGAAAAAGTTAAAAAAGAAAAGAAAAGAGAGACAGAGAAAAAAAAACAGAGGACCTGAATTAAAAATGTGATGAATTTCTTTCTCTGAAGGGAGGAGAGAAGCTTCAAGGGAAAAGGAAAGCAGACAACAGACAACAGAGAGAGCAGGGCACCGAGAAACAGAGCATTGAAGGTGGAGCAAGATCCTCTCATCTTCTTTCTCAAAAACAAAAAAGAAAAGAAAGAAAACCACAAAAAAGAAAACAGATCATTGAAGGTGAGTCCATTTCTTTCTTTCTTCCTCTTTGCCAAAAAAATCTAGTTTTGAGTGATTCTTTCTCTCTCTCTCTCTCTCTCCCACTTCAATTAAGCTCAATAATGGTTAACCCTAGACCTTAGACCTTATACCCTAAACCATTTGAACCCCTTAATGTTGACCTCTCCGCCCTATGTTTGGAAATCCCTAATCCTATTCCTTCAACCCTAAACCTTAAACCAGTGGTTAGACTTGGATCAAGTATATTGCAATCCTACCATCATCATCATCATCATGAAATGCACTGGATATGAAGATAACTTTTGGTGGAAATGGAAGGCCTTGAAAGGCTTACTATAAGCCCCCACAAATCTCCTCACATAAAAGGAAGGCGATAATCAGGGCAACAAAGAAATGCATTCAAAATGCACATAAAATGCTGGCCATTCTCATCCCCCCCACTGTTTATTTCCCAAAAGAAAAGATCTGAACACTCAGAGCGTGAGTAAAATGTCCGACAATCAAATCTAGGGGATTTATATCTCCACAAGGTGGAGGCAAAAGATCCTGGGGGAAAAACAGGAATTTGAAGCTACATAATGAACAATAGAGAGGAGGATAAGGGCTCAGGTGGCCAAAGACCGCGGTTACCTGACCCTGATGAGCTTGTACCACTCACACAAGCTCTAATACCACTCGGTCTTGCATCAGCCTTCAAGATTGTTACGGACATGAAACCGGGAAATAGAAATGGTTCGAAGGTCAATGGAAATGGTTTGAGCAATAGCAACAGTATGGATTTTCCTCTAGGCCAAGCTCAGTGCCAGAGAGCTCTTGGTGGAGTCCTAGATATGAATTCATACAATAACGTTGACATTTCGCCTCAGAGCCAGATCCTGAGAACTCAGAGAGCTTTGGAGGGGAATCCAAACTTTAAACCAGAAAATGGTTCGAGTAACAGCATCGATATTTCTCCCCAGAGCCAGAGCCAGAGCCAGAGCCAGAGAGGTCTAAGCTTCTTGCCCAGTGTTGGGACCAATCATCACCTAAAGATTGCACCTATGCTTCCACTATATGAAGAAGACAATACCCATACCCTTGCATCAAATCGAAAGCCCGAGCACAATGGTTACATGGTCGGGGGGGTCACAGACATCACTTCCGAAAATGGATTGAGCAACAATCCCTTAAAAGCGACATTTGAGGATGGAGATTCATGTGGGGTTCACTACGAAAATCCCAACGAAGATCCTGATCCCGATCCTTCTGGTGCTGCAGCCCGAACCCTGAAACGCCCGCGTCTAGTGTGGACTCCTCAACTCCATAAGAGATTTGTTGATGCCGTTGCTCATCTCGGCATTAAAGGAGCCGTACCAAAGACGATCATGCAACTCATGAATGTGGAGGGGCTTACGAGGGAAAATGTGGCGAGCCATCTCCAAAAGTATCGATTATACCTAAAGCGAATGCAAGGCCTGCCGAGCGATATAATTGGGTCATCGTCAGTTTCAGACCAGTTGTTTGCATCTACGCCAGTGCCGCCTGGCCTTGTGGGTTCGACACATTTCCTTTCAAACAATGGAGATGATGTAATGATGCCTCTTGTCATGCCCATGCCTATGTCTATTCCTATGCCAATGGCCATGGGTGGTATGTATGACCATAATATGTACACCTCGACCAATGGTGTTATTCGACCTTCGTCTTCGCAAAAGATCTTCTCTGGTGATAAGCCTTATTTGATGGATGGCCATGGACACTCTCCATCACCTCAAAAACAAGTCCTCACTCTCTTTCCCAACTAGTGGCAAGTCAGTTTGTTATTTTCTTCTTCATCCATATTATTTTGAAACCTTTAGTGTATTTTTATCTATATCCCTACAACCATTTTGTCATGTTCTTTTGTGTTTCAAGTTAAATTTCTCTTATGAACATCATAGAGTGTGAACTAGGATTGTGTGTCATTACTCCGAACATTATTATCGAATCACCCCGTCTATACATTCGTATCTTTAACTTATGGTACGTACGTGTTGGTGTATATTTAATTTTGTATAGTGGATGGTCCACGATACTCCTTTCAATGCCATGGTTTTGGAACAATTACTTAATAATGCAAGCCTCCTTTTGATGCCAAAAGATTGGTGAATATGTTTTGTGAGGATTGATTGTAGTACAAAAGGGGATAATGATCATGTATGATATCTTGTAGGCACCATCAGATTCTCCGCATACATGATTAGAAGTGGATGAGGATCACATGGTGCTTGGTCAAATTTTTTCACATCATGATGCTTGCATGGATTTTGCAAGAATACCCTTAACAATTAGTAAATGATATCGGATGTGTACTATCTATTACTAAACCTAATACCAAGTGATGTTTTGCATTCCTAAGATCCAATAAGATCCACTGATATGATCTTACTTGTGAGTTAGAATTGTTTTTTACCCAATTGATTTTTAAAGATTGCTCCATCTGGAGTGGAGACTGCACTTATAGATGATGAGGACAACAAAAGGAGAGAAGCTGAATATGGAAATGGTTGGTGGAAATGGTTGGGCTCAAGAACAAATTTAGTTTACGAACTATGGATATTATGAATCCATTGTAGAGATGCATTTTATAAGGGACAACAAATGGAGGAGTTGAACATGGAAATAGTTGGGCTCAAGAACAAATTGAAAATTCAAGTTGTGCTTGTTATGAGGACATCTTTTTGGCATCCAAAGACATGAGTTTGTCTCAAGGTGGAAAGATTTGGAGTCTGATTTAAAAAACAATTTTTGTAGAGTATGACAAAACTAAGTTCATTTGAGTTCATGATGGATGGAAGTCAAGCAAAGGGGATTGGTTCTAGTCAATTTAGCATAACCATTCAAAATGATCATAAATGTTTGTTACAAGAAATTATTTGAGCCTTCATTGATTTGGAAACTCTAAACATTGGATGTGTCAAAGATATGTGGTGGCGGATAGTGATGCCCATCAATATACCACCAATCAAAGGGGATTATTTCCAATATCTCTATAACCAAGTCATTTGTTGCCATTTTGCTTTTAATTTCGAGGTGATGTTAACATGGCAACATAGGGCTCAAACTTAGTTAACATGATGAATGTTAACCCAATCTAATAAATCATATGCATAAAAATGAGGTTAAAGATTGTAAATGGCCGAAGTATATAATGAAGCCACTAATATAAGAGATGAGGTGATCGAGCAGTGAGAAGGGGATCCTTTTGGAATTTAAGTCTTCACCAAAATCGGGTGCTTTGGAATACCTCATTATTGTTGTAGTCACGGATTTTGCTCTCTTGCAATTCCTGTCACTACATCTTGGTCGTGCTACGAGAGAGTTTTCTAGAGGTCATGAAATGGACATCAATCTGTCCAAAGCAATTGACTTATAGATAGAGGATAAGAATGAGGATGCTATACAACTCTATCCTTGAAGGCCTGTGTAAGGTGTCTAATTATTATGATGTCATTTTTTGGTATGATGAAAGTAGGCGGCAGGATCCATGGCTAGTCATTGGGATAGTCCTTTTTCCTCTTCTTTTTCATCTCTTTTGTAGTTTGTACTTGATAGGTTTTTTAAAACTAATGGAAGGATATTTTGTTTTGGAAAAAAAAATTAAATTGACTTATAGATAGATCACCAACAATTTTCTACATGTGACAAATTGCTTGGGAACTACAAATCGATAACAAACTACCTTCTAACTCAATTAAGTCGTAGTTGTCAAGTAAAACCTTGAATTGTATAACCAACTTCAATTTTCAATTTTTTTACTAGTAAACGAAATCTCTTATAAGAAAATAATTGGTTGAAACAAGAAAGTTTCAATGATGCTAAGGACACCTAATGTGGTCTACATGAAAGGACAAAACAACTTTACAAGATATAGGAAATGTAACTTAGTCAAGAACCGTCGAAAAATGCCCATGCTTCAAATATGTTCAGATATATTATTAATATTTTGGGGATTAGATTTTCCTTTTGAAATGCCTACCACATGTTTTCATGTTAAGTCACAAGTCACATCTATTTGACAAACATGGATCACTAATGCTACACTAAAGTAAGGTATACATAAAGGATTGTCATGATATCTTTAATGTGAATAAGCTTATATTCTTAGGTGTAGGTAGTGCAAACTCATGACAAACATGGGTTGTTTTGTACATTTCCATTTGATGACTTTCATGATTTTATAATAGATGAATTGAAGGCATGAAAGTGTATATTTAAATGCAAAATATCCCCATATTTAAATGCATTGATTTACTCACGAGTCACAATGCAAGCTCCAGTTAGGATGAGTTAAGGTTATATTTGCATATGTTTCTCATGGACGCATGTTACTCGTGAATTAGATGATTTACTGAACATATGAAAATTGAAGATAACATTATAGGGGAAGTCCAAGATACCAGTCAAATTTTCAACCCCCGGGTCCCAACGTAAAAGGGTGAAAGCAATGGAATTTGCTTTTCATTAATATTTCTTGTTTATGGCAATTCATTTTTCATGCACAATATCTAGATATACAACAAGTAGATATACATTAATGAGCTATATAGTTGAAGCACATATATGAACTATCATCGAACTATTCTTGTGTAAAAAAAAGTGAAAGACAAATATAGATATCCAATGTGGAGAAACAACAGAGTCAATGACAACAAAGTCTGTGATGCAATAGGAGTTGGAACCTAGTGGTCTTAAGCTCGTAGATACAAGATACAACTCAATGATGAAATGATGAACTAATCCTAGATCTCTCTCCAAGAATCCTTTAACACAAGATTACGAACTCTTGCCCTCAAGCACTTATGCCAACGACATCATCTAATTTGTAAGGATTATGCTTCATCTTTGATATAGAAAACTGATGCATCCTTTGGTTTCTTGAAATCCCACATTACCCACTCGCAAATTATCACATCATTTGGTTGCCCATATTCCTACATCATTCGGCTCATTTTTCTTTGCTTGATGGTATTCTCTTACTTAGATACTCTATACTAGCCTCTTGGTCAGCTCAAATCGCAATGCTTTTGTAATGAGATTCACACATTTATACACTCGTATTCAAGAGCTTCACTCATGCCAATTAAATTATTTGGGTCCTTTCTAATTAAAGCAAATTCCTCCATTTTATTGATTGCTTGAAGTCTCACATCATCTATTTGACAAATTTCAACCTCATTTGGTTGCCCAAATTCTCTTATCATCTTGCCCATTTTTCTCGACTTGTTGGAGTTCTCCCTATCAATGTAGTTTCTTAATCCAATCTTATCCTAAGGCTTCTGTAAAGAGATCCATACATTTGTGAACGAAATGAAAATTCTACAACTTCACCTTATCTTATGGACATTTAGTTTCTATATGGAGTGGTATTCCTTTCAATATGATAGGTATACTGTGGACCACAAGATTCTTGGCAATAATAATGCAACTTTGGTTCACGTTTTATCTACGTAAACTCCCCCTCAATTTATATCCCATCATTAGTCACACTACTTTGCTTCTTCAATATATCACCTTGTCTTGTACTCAATTTTGCGGAAGACAATGAGAAAATTAGTTGCTTTTTCCTAGTCAACGAAAATATTCTAAATCCCATGGAGCTAGAAACGAAATTAGGGAGTAGAACTTTTCTCTACATCTCCACTTTAATCGTAAAAGAATTAAGATATCATACTATTTTTATTTTATTTCTAAACAAGATATCTGTCCATTAGTTTTAAAAAGCATATCATCTACAAAATACAATCCACTTATTTTACCAAAATGAGAGATGATTAGGAGATATATAGCCTCCGCTATGTGACTTTCAGCATACATGCTTGACATCAGTGCATATCCTACTATTATATCAGGATCCAATTTCAAAAAGCTTCATTCGAGCACAATTTCCCCCTATCTATATTTGCCAAAGCATCTACATGCTATCAATAAGGTCAACCAACTACACATATTTGTTGCTCAAAGGTTTCAAAGCTGGAAAACCTTTATTATTCTACACATACCCATAAATCATTGCGTTGTAAGACACCACATCTCGATTATGTTGCTTAGAAAAGACAGTGAATGTTTCTTCTTAGTTTCCACATCTAAAATACATGTACATATCATACATCATGGATGTGCAAAGCTGAAAAACCTTTATTATTCCGCACATACCCAGAAATTATTGCATTGTAAGACTCCGCATCTTGATTATGTTGCTTAGAAAAGATTGTGAATGCTTCTTCCGGGTCAAAAATAAGTGACCATATTTGGCAAGATGCTCTCGCGTTGCAATGATCCCACATGATTCAATGCTTCTTCATCTTCCCCATATTGAATATTTCGTGTTATAATTGTGTTCCAGCAAGCACATCTCTAACTAGAAATCCATTAAAAATCTCTTGTGCTTGAGTGAGTCCACCACAGTTGGTATACATATCCACCAATGCATTGCCTACCATAAAATTATTCCTTACCAATGGCTGGACAACTCTTAAGATGCCAAAATGAGTGACCATATTTGGCAAGATACTCTCGTGTTGCACTGATCATCGCATTGCAATGATCCAAAACGATTCAATGCCTCAAGTTACATTTTCTTTAAAGAATCTAGTGTTTTTTCAGCATGATCCTTTTCAACATATCCTGATATCAAAGCATTCCAAGAGACCACATTGACTGTTTTTTATGCTTTTTCAAGCTTGCCACATATAGCATACATGTCCACCAAAACATTCCCAAGCTCAATATTGTTTCCTAACAACCGCTTACTCATGATTGCATTGTGACTTTCTATTCCTGTCAACCACTCCTACACTGTCACATGCCTTTGGCAAACTTACAAAGGTGATTATATCCAGAGAAAGACCATCATTTTGCATTTGTTCAAAAAGATTCAATGCTACATGGCCAAATCTATACTGGTAATATCTTGAAATTAGTGCATTCTTAGAAGCCACAACCTGAACCGGAAGCCCCTTGAGCACTTTCTATGTTTTTCCTCTATGTAAAGCTCCTGTGCTTGAACAAGCCTTGAATATGCAAATGGAAGTGATTGTACTTGGCAAGAGGTGATCACATTGCATCCTCTTGAAATAAGTTTTAGCTTTGCTTCCTTCCCCTTGCAAATAAACCACATTCAGAATATCTATAAAATAATGCTTTGCCAAGAATTGTCTCTTCCCTTGTTTATAGATCGAATCATGCTATAAACTTTCAGCATACAAGAAAATGTGTTGGCGTTGCATATTTTCAAAATAGCTTAGAACTTTCTTGGTTCCCCATATACTGAACCTCTTCAACATAACCATACTTAGCATATTCAGAAATCAATGTAGTCCAAGAGACTACTTTTCTAATTGGTAGTCCTACTCAACTGTTACATATCTCTTTGCTCATAGCCTCAAAACACAAAAGATTTCTGGCCATATGGCATCCTTCTAGCCACTTCCATTACTTTGTCCAATTCACCTACACATAGAAGACAGAACCATCATCAAGGTATGAGTTGCGGATGCATGTGCGTGTGACTTCATCCGGTTTGAATCCATCCAAAACCATTTTTCAAAACAAAATGAATCACTCATGAACGATGGCATAGTCTTTTAAAGACTTAAATCATCTTAGATAATGAAAACCCCATCTTGAATGCAAGATTTGAAGAACAATGACCAATCCTCCTCTATTTTACACATTCAATGTACTCACAGTAGCTGCATCTTGAGACACAATCCTTCTTCAACCTGCTCATAGTTAACAACACATAAGACCTGCTACCAAATGTATACATCCTAATACAACACCTTTTGACAATTTATCTCCAGTCATCCTCCCCAGAAAAATGAGAAAACCATTCCCCCAGTTTGAAAAGTAATGAAACATAATCTAGCCTCCCTATCACTCCCTAGAACTGCTTCAACATCGTTTAACATCATCCATCTCTGCTACAAACACAAAGTAAAAGGGTTTTCCCATAAGGATGGCTTCCCCAAGCAAAGCCAAACCCCTCTTCTATTTTCCACATTCAACCTGCTCATAGTCAGCAACACATAAGACCTGCTACCAAATGTATACAACCTAATACAACATCTTTTGATAGTTTGTCTCCACTCATCCTCCCCAGAAAAATGAGAAAACCACTACCCCAAATTTGAAAAGTAAATGAAACCTAATCTAGCCTCCTTGTCACTCCCTAGAACTGCTTCAACATCATCCATGTCTGCCACAAACACAAACTAAAAAGATTTTCCCATAAGGATGGCTTCCCCAAGCAAAGCCAAACCAAATAACCTTAATGTTCTTATTCCCTCATCCTTTGCATCCATCATGCTGTGCCACTTGAATATAAGATTGGATGGATAACAAAGATTGACGGCAAGAGTAGCGTACAACTAATCTATCCAACATCCCTATGATTCCATAAAAATGCTCCTCCTCCTCTATCATCATCCTTGTCAAACAAAAAATTATTATATACTGTTCAAGTCTACGGATGACTTCCCCACCATTGAATAGTTGTAGTAAATGCTTCATCCACCACCCTCCATCAACTACACAAGAAAATCTGTCAACCAATATGAAGTAAGTTATAATAAAAAAAATATAAAATAAACCTCCATGTCACTCCATAGAAATGCTTCGTCCGCCCATAACAACGTCCACTCCTTGTCTAGTATAATAGTAATAGTAACCGCTTCATCCACCATCAATATTTTTCCATGGTAACTACCCAACGGCACCGCGTCATAGTCCATTAGGTACATAATAAAGTTTGCCAAAAAGTATCAAACACTACAAAATATGTTATAATAAAAAATATAAATAACCTCCCTATCACTCCATAGCAATGCTTCGTCCTCCCATAGCAACATCCTTCTCCAACAAAGAATAGAATTATTATGTTTTTCAAGTATACGGATGACTTCCCCAGGCAAAGATGATCCATAAACCCCCTCACTATTTAGTCTCTAGTACTAAGAAATGCTTCATCCACTATCAACATTTGTCTAAGATAACTGCCCAACAATGGTACCTTGTAGTCCATCAGCTACACATTGAAACATGTCAAAAAGTTATGTTCTTATGTGAAGGAAGTATATTCCATCCCAACTTAAGAATGAAATAAGAAAGGACTAGGCGGAGGAAACAACCATCGTGGTGTCACATAATTCCAACATTTTTCATGTGTCCCATCCAACCATAGAGGTATTGGCCACCATATTTGACAAAATTTCCTTCTTTTCTTATCTACCTTTTCTGTTGTTCCTTTAATATTATCATACTCTCCCTTAACAGTGTGTTCCAAGTTGTCCCAGAACATCTTTATCATATCCACCACATTATACTCAATACTTTCATATTTCTTGCTGCACCGACACTTCCACCACACACATAAAGCATTAATTGAAACAATATTCCAAACAAAAGACTTTTTAAAATATTTACCACTCGGAATGTTTGGGAGAATTGCTTCAATTCTATTCTCCAACACACGCAATGCTTCCACACATTGCTCCCCTTCGTACGTGGATACTTGCACATCTAAAGACCCCCAAAAAATAGCTCCCCATGTAAACATCGTTCCTCTATATTTACAAGAAAACATCCTTAATATTCTTCCCCAATATTTTTGAGCTGCAATACAAGTCCATAACAAATGTTTCAAAGTCTACTCCTGTAATTGGCTACATACACAATGACGATCATCAACTCGTCCTTTTCGATGAAAACCTACAGGTAAAACATTATGAAGTCATAACCACTTAAAAGAAATGGCTCTCTGTAGACATGGTAGAGCCCATAAACATTTCCAATAAGCCAAATATTGAGGCGACATTGCACCCGACTCCCAATACTTTTGTGTCGCAGGACTTATGCAATGATGTTGCAACAAGAAGCATCTCCCATAGGCCACAGAATACTGGAAAAAAGGAAGAGTCCTCCTTTCTTGTTCATTTGCCGAGGACCTTCCAACCAACCGCCATGTATAATCAGCCGGTTCCCAATTAAGGTGTTCCATCGACTTACTTTGAAATGCCCACAATTGTCGTGCATGGTCAGCCAAAAAAAGGTTAGGATCTAGGAAAATCTTCTTGTCTAACCTAGCAATGACCCTAATGGGTTTTTGGGAGGCTAGTTGCATAACTTCAACGTCTTCTTCCACTAAATATAAAAGACCAGCATCTCCAACCTCATAAAATCATATTCGACCCTCATTAGTATATGCCCTAACACTTATTAAAATGCCCAAAGGAGGGAAAAGACCGTACCATCTATATTTATTATGTAAGTTAATTTTCCTTTGAGAATTTTGAAGAGCCTGCTGAATCTGAACGGACATCAAACATCCCCCATGTATTGAAGACGAGAATTGTTTTTTGTCCTCATTCGAGAGAAATTGAAATCACTCCCAATCAACCACACTTGTAGTTGGTCTTGAGTCATTTTCCTTCACAATAAATGCGGCCTAATACCTAAAACACAACCAGAGCTATCAGTAAACAAAGGATTCCATAACAATAGTTGCCTTAGAAATTGGGCTTTTGTTGATGGCAGTTGAAATAGGAGAGCCTCTCTAATGTCCTTCCATGCCCTATAAATACTTGTAAAAAATCTCCTAGAACCAACATTTTGAGCCTTAATTGGAAATTCAAAATTAAACAACCATCTAAAACTATCCTGCTATTGTCCTCCTATGGTAGGCTTAATGTTGCGAAGATCTAGCAACCATAACTTTTTCCACAACTCATCCCCATGCATAAATCATCTCACAACATGCTTCACAAGAAGAGCCTTACTCTAGAGCATAGGATCTATTAAGCCCAATCCACCTTCACTTATTGGCCGGATTAAAACCGACCAAGCAACTTTTGCAACAACCCTTGATCGTAGCGAAGCACCCCAAATAAAATTATGAACTAAGCATTGTAATTTCAATATAATAGAACGTGAAAATAACCAAGTTGATGCAACATACCACATTGATGCGAGCAAAACCGAGTTTTCCACAACTACCCTTCCCGGTAAAGACAAATTAGTTCTATCCCAATACAACAATTTATTTCTAATCTGTAACAAATGGGGTGTTACCATATCTTTTGCTGACAATTCTATCCCCGCTTGACAACCCAAATACCTTACTGCTATACCTCGAGGTACCCAAATAAAACCTGGAGTTGGCACATCTTGTGGAGGAGAGGAAAACGTGACCAAAAATCCCATGGACTTGTCCCAATTAATCAAAGCTCCTGAAGCATCACAAAAATATGTTACCGCTTGTTGAAGATTCAACAAGTTCTCCTTTTTTGCAGAAACATATAAAGCGGTGTCATTAGCAAATTTTGAATAAACAGTCATGGTTGCATATCCTTGTATAGGTAAGGCTATACCACGAATATCGACATTCCTACTCCTAAGGTAATCAGAAAAAACTTCAGAGACTAAAATAAACAAAAAGGGAGCCATTAGATACCCTTGGCTTACTAATCGCGAAATTGAAAATCTACAGCCAACATCACTTGCAAATAAAAGAGAACTATGAGCGGTTCTATACAAAGTTGCGACATCCCTTGTTTATCCTGGGCAAGACTAGCCACAAACACAAGGTGTCCTTCCAAATCACTTCACCAAAAGGGTGGTTACGGGTAGGATGTTAACCGACACAGATATGATTCTAATACGACTACTTCCAGATCGGTTCCCGGAATGACAATATATCACCGATTGATTAACACGCGTAATATATAAATCAAGCACAGACGGTAGTAGACAAGATACACAATAGTTAAATCCAAATTCAACTTATATTACTTTCGTGCTCATTACATTGCTTTTTGGATCCTTTTATAGGCATCAGGTTCTGATTACAAAACCGTGTCATACCGGCAACCGGCTACGAATCTGTCTGGATCCAGATCGGTGCAACTATTCCGAATCCACCTGTTCCTATTATAATTATAACTCATTAACAATCTAATACTAATATCCGTTCCCGACTCGTCCCCCACTTGTCCTCCACACTTTGGCCAACACATGGCACACCTATGGGACAATACATTGTACGTCGAACCCACAGGTTAGCTCCGTCAATCCTCTTCAAAAATGTCCAATATGCTCTGGTCCAGGGGTTCAAGCGGTACTTCACTCTGTTACTCTTGTTGCTCCTACTGATCTGGCTCCTGCTACTCGTTCTGTTGCTCTCTGACTTCTTTCGGCTGAGGTATGTCCGTTTTTGCATTGGCTTTGGCAATCTCTCTGTCTTCGGTTCCCGCTCGCTGCTCCGACCCGACCGCTTCGTTCTGGTCCGCACCGACTTCCCTTGGTTGTTCTCCTTCGGATTCATTTGGCGGCTCCTGCTACTACGGTTGTGGTTCCACAGACTACTCCTCATCATTTATGTTTATTGTCGCCGTTCTTCTTTCCGCTTCCAGTCGTCAGTGTTCCCGTTCGTATCGATCAAACTAAAGTTGCATTCCAAGTTGATCATCATCAAGACTTTCAATCAGCCTCCAGACGGCTTCAAGGTGAGTTTCGGCCAAGGAAAAGAAGTCATACGACAATTCCTCCCAAATGATCACTATACTCTCTTCGTCCATCTTGTAGAAATTGTCACCAGCCTTCTTTTGGTTTTCCGCATCGGCTCGAAGGATCTGGAGTTCTGTAGCTTGCTGCGACCATTCATTCCACACGGTTGCTGAATAGTCATCAATGTTTGTCTTTGTCTGGTCCTTCCATGCCGTGACTATCACTCGAATCCGTTCCACACCGAGCTTTATACTGTCCTCTACAACCTGCTTCTCGTCCTTCATCTTCTTGATAAGGGCGGCAATGGCTTGTGCTTGCACTTCATAATCCAGCAACTTGGTTTGGTAGGTCGTTTGAACCTTATCCAAAGCCATTTTTGCCCGTTCTATTTCGTCATAGTGCTTTGCAGTGAGTTGTGTTATTTCCCTTGCTGCTTCTTCCAACATCTTCACCGTTGAGACAACCGTCCTTTGTTCTTCCACCAACGCATCTGTTTTCTTTGTCAGTTCCGTCTGTACTTCCTTCAATTTCTCTTGTTGCCGATCAAAATCCGACCCCAGGTTCTTGTGTTCCGCTTCAAGCTACTTATTGTGTCGGTGTAGCTTTTCGAAGTCCTCTGTTTTTTGCTTTAGTCGCCGGTTTACTTGAGAGCATGCCTGGTCTCCTCTCTCCTTTTGTTGCCATATTTCTTCTTTTAGCTGTTCTATTTCCGTTTCCATCATTCTTCGGAGCTTGTCTTTTTCCTGCAACAACTTCTCTCTTTCCTCCTTCAACCGGTCGTCGTTCAAATGACTCTTCCAGAGACTTTCTTCCATTTTCCTTCTTTCTTCTTCGGTTGTTTTCTTTTGTTCCCTTTCTCTTTCTCTTAATACTTCTTGAGCGGCTAGTTCCTCCCTTAGTGTTAGCATTTCTTGTTCCTGCTCCGCATCTTCCTCCGGGGATTTGCCGTCCTCCGGTTGTGCATCCATTTCTGGAGCTTCCTTCTGTAGGTTAGCCGGTGGTGCTAGCTCCGTTGGTTCACTTGTGCTCTGGCCCATACTGGCCATGATGAACATGAATTCTTTAGCCCTCTTTAGCTCTTCTTCCAGGCTTTGGATCTACACTCGAGCCTTCTCTAATTCTTCAGTTATGGCTAGCAATCGTTTCACCTAATCTCCTGGTTGCCGTTGTTCATCATCCATCTGGTCAGCCACACCGGATACTTGCTCTCCGAGCCACTTTAAGCACTGGCGGTAGGTTCCGTGTTGTGTTAAGGAAACAAACTGTTGCACTGGCTCCGGTCTCGGGTCGTGTTCCTCCCTGAGCCATTGGGTCAGTGGTTCTTCTTCTGGTGTTCGCTCTGGACGACGTTCCTCGTGTTGTTGCGCTTGAAGACCCGCTGAGGTGAGTCGTTCTGTAACCGGTTCCTACTGAACCATTGTCACCGCTTCTGGTCTTCTTACCGATATTTCCTCTGTCTTGGGTTCCACCACGCTGAGCGGGTCTTCGGGGTACTGTCCTGCTCCTGATCCGATCCTTCCTCCTGCTGCTCATTGTCGCACTTCCTTGGGCGACGCTGAAGGATTTCGACTAGTTCTTCTTCATCCCCTTCCTCCGCAGTTTCCTGGTTCACCCTCCGGACCAGGTTGTCCGTATCCCTGTCATGCCAGCGCAGCTTGATTTTAATTGGTTTGGTTGTTTTCATCGGAACTGGCTCCACCAACTCCTGTCTTTGGGTCGTTTGTACTTCTTCCTGTTGAGACGAGTCCCCTATCGTCCATCTGGGGGCGTGCTTTGATAGGAGATGCTGCCATTTGGATTATTTATTCAGTGTGATTTCCAATCGGGCTCGCTTCTTCGACTTGATGGCGCGTGTTGGGGGTACTAATAATGTTACCCACTGTGCTAACCTGCACCATGCTTTCTTCCCGTCCACTATGGACGCGATGCCTATCTATAAAGAATCAACTACAATCACTGGCTAATCCACCTTGAGGCCTTTGAATGTTGCTATACTAAATCCGGCCTTGTTTTTTGGCATGGTTGGTGGTCGGGGATGCACGAATCCGTATTCCAATAAAACGTGAACCACCTCCCTGAACAGGGGATCCTCGCCACCTTCTGTTCGGTATGCTTTGCTGGCGATGGAGTACTCTCTGAAGTATTCGATCAGGATTACTGTGGAGGGGTTTTCAATGGAACACATTCCTCCGGCAGGAAATCCGATGAGAGCCTGCACCGTGGCTTCAGAGATTTCGTCGAGGTCGATTGTTGATACGACCTTCTCCGGTCCTTCATGTGGTGGTGCATCCGCTGCCCGGGGGAATCCTTCCAATCTGTGCTTCCTGAGCCAGTCTCGGGCAGCGGTCGAGAGTGCCATTGGTCTTGTATCTTCTTCTTCAGCTTGGTTGTTGTTGGTGAATGCTTGGGCTTTGTTGATCGCTTGTGCTCGTCTGGAAGCTTGTGTGCTCTGTTTCGCTCTCGAGATCTTGCATTTGTGAAATGAGACTCCTTCGTTCGTCTGAAAGTTTTGTGCCCCTTTATTTCGCCCGCCTCTTCTTGATTCCCCGCATGCACGTCGTGTACAATAATAGCATTATGACTCCGCGTGGTGCGCTTTAAATGGGCCGATGTTACACCTTTTCATTGTGGCCGTTCAAAATCTCGAATAGTATTTCTTATTATTATTTTATTTTATTGTATTTATTTATTTATTTATTTCCCCCCATGCAACTTTGGCATGATATCTTTCTTTCTTTCTTTTTTGTCATACGGCCTAAAGTATCTCGCCGTACCGAGTGCCGTTAGGTCATTCTTTGGTGTCTAGCTGAACCGGCTCCGTTGTCGACGGAAGTTCTCCGGTCACGATGTCTTCTCCGGTTTTTTGGTTTTGCCGTTCCTCCGGTTCTTGGAATGGGTTCTCCGGCATCGGGCCTTTGTACGGTTTTAGGTGGAACCTGTTAACCCATTTGTTCAGTATCTACCCGGCCAACATGCCAAGTTCGTAAGACCCATTGAACTCCTTTGTAATCCAGAATGGTCCGGTCCACCGGAACCGCAACTTCCCGGTCATGCTGCCCATCCGGGTCTAGAATACCAATACCGACGTTCCGATGCCAAAATCCTTCTCATTGTGGCGCCTACACCGGTCCATGAAGGCTTTCTGTCGCCTTTGCTCCAACTCCAATTGCAACAGGCAAGCTATCCAGTTTTGCCAACCGGATCTTTTCAGACTCCTTTTCACTCAATCACTCCCGGACCTAGATTCATAAGCTGGGAATCTAGAACTCCATAGGCATGACGACCTCTAGCCCGAATGCCAATCGGAACAATGTCGTCCGGATACTCGTTTTATACGTCGTCCGATAAGCCCATAATGCGTTGTGTAATTTGGTGTCCCAGTCTGTCTAGTTTTGATTTACGATTTACCGGAGAATGTTCTGGAGCGTCTTGTTTATTGATTCCACCAATCCGTTCGCCTGCGGATAGTATGGCGTACTGAGTTTATGAACTACCGCATAAAATGTTGTTAGGCTTTCCACAATGTGACCGAGGAAATGTCCTCCTTGGTCGCTGATCAGCTCAATCAGACATCTGTACCGGCACCATATATACTCATACAAAAATTTCGTTGTCAATGCCGCGGTGTTGTCCCAGAGCGCTTTTGCTTCCACCCATTTTGTACAATTGTCAGTGGCTACAATGATGTACCGGTTTCCTGTGCGCAATGCCAGTGGCTTAAATGGTCCCACGAAGTGTAGCCCCCACTTTTGAAACGGTTCTAATGGCAATACCGGTTGATGGGGCATCCGAGCCTCTTCTGTTCATTGGCCCAACCATTGGCAGAGATCGCACTCTTTACAATACTGGACCGCATCCTTGAGGGTTGTTGGCCACCATAACCCGATGCGCCAGATTTTCCAGGCGGTGGCGTCCCCAGCATAATGGCCACCGGCAACTCCGCAATGGGCCTCTCGTAAGATCGCTCTCTTTTCGTCACTCCTTACTATGTGTTGCCATATCTCGTCGGCTCCTTTGTGGTACAAGATGTCTTGTATCAAACGAAAATGGCGACTTTGGACTGCCAAGCGTTTCCGTTCGTCCCGGTTCAACTCTTCTAGAGGTAGTCTGGTACACAGGAACTGATGCATATCGGTGAGCCATTTATCCTCACCGGCCACTATCTCATCCACCGTTGTTTCCGCGGTAACCTTGAATAGCCTGGCATCCGGGAACTCATCCCGAACTCCATCCCCTACTTCTCTAGATTCCAGCCGACTCAAGTAGTCTGCCATCGCGTGTTGTACTCCTGGTCGGTGGTATATATCTCGAACTCGAACTCCTACAGTAGTAGTGCCCACCATGCTAATTTACCGGTTAATGACGCCTTGGATGCCAAATAGATTAGCGTTGAGTGGTCCACATGGAATGAAAACTTGCGTCCTAATAGATAATGGCGGTACTCCGGATCCATCCGTTCTTATTATAATTATAACTCATTAACAATCTAATACTAATATCCGTTCCTGGCTCATCCCCCACTTGTCCTCCACACTCTGGCCAACAACTCTAATCCTTAATGTTAAGATATCATACTATTGGGTGTCAAGCAAATGCACAACAAAGGGCACTTAAATTATGTGCATGTATGCAGGATAAAGAGAGAGATAGACACTACAAAAGGTTACCAAAAACAATATAGTAGCAAAATGGAGAACGATTATCCAATGATAAAACTACAAATAAACCAAATTCTAAATCAAGTTTGAATCAACAAAATTTAACACAAGATACTTGACTTGTATTGTTTCTTTTTTTAGTTCATTTTGATCATTTCCCCCCATTTTGCTAAATGACGTAAGAACAAAATCATCAAACCTTGACAAACATTTATCTCATAAAAATGTTACAATGAAGGCTTAAATTTTCTTTGGATCACCAAAAAGTCTTATATTTATTTTAAACAATATTGAGTAATTCTTTTTTGTAGAAATCTAGGAATCGACCCTTGTCTTTATGCTCTCTATCCTCTTTTTGTAGACATCCGGTCTTAGGATTCAAGATTTAAAGCTGCTTCTCTAACCCCTTAATCCCTCATTAAAGCAAAGAGAGATAAGGCTAACAATAAATAAGTCAAACCCTAATCTCCTCGTCTTGTATGGTGTTAAACCTCTTTGTAATAAGAAGTGGTGTGTTATTCATTTATATATCTTCTTTGTCCTTGCATTTATGTCTATCTATGAGAGAGAGTAAAATGTGTGTGTGTGTGTGTGAGAGAGAGAGAGAGAGAGAGAGAGAGAGAGAGAGAGAGAGAGATTAAGCACTAATCATCAAGCCAAGTAAGCTAGTAGCTCAAAGGTGTTCGAAGCCACCTTTGGAAGGCACAACTTCATCGATTATAGACATTTTTCGATGAAGCACACGAAAATGACACATCTATTTCGTGCTGCTGCAAGGGATATGACCGATGCTAGAAACTATTGAAAAGCTTTCTACACGTAGTTGACTTAACATAGGAATAAGAAGGTGAAACTTTTCTTGTGTTTTTTAGTTTCTTTCCCCCCAAAAAAGAAGCTACTTTCCCATCACTTAGGAGAGATTATTAACAAAAGAGTATACAAGGTGGCTTATACATCAATCGGGGAATCACCCTCCGACCGAGTTCAAGAACATGAGACTACGCACATTTCCTTTCAAATTGACTACTTAATGTAAGTAGGTACCTATAGCTATAAAATAGTGCCCTTCATCACCGGCTAGTACGAGCCGGATCTTGTGGCCTACAACGAAGGGAGGGTGAGTAGGAAACAACAAGCATGGGGGATAGTAGTCCCACCTCTGGGCGTTTCCTCCTTGCGTCACCATCAGCGTGTTCCGCCATTTGTGCCAAAAGCGCAAACGGGTAATGATCACATCATTGGAGTGGCCGCAAACCTCATCCGATTGCCCTCGTAGGCAGCTGATAATTGTGAACCATATATCCACAATCAATTCCTCTGGGGGGCATCTTGTGTTTTTTAGTTAGTTATGTTAAGTTAGTTATCATAGTATTTTAGTCTTTTTACTCCTTATTTTTTTCTTTTTCCCTTAGTATTTGTGTTCACGTACTTTTCTTTATGTCTTTCCTTAATAGGTTTTCTATGACATGATTAACACTAATCGTCAGCCCTAATCACCCAAAAAGTTTAAGTTTTTTTCTTTCCTCCCTTTTTTCCTATTGTCGACACTTATTTCAAATTTTTGGGCATCAAAATTCAAAAACAAGGTCACCAAACACTGATTGTCTGCGTTCCAAAAAATAATCATTATTCATGTCCCCCGAGTTCTCATCCTTTGAGCATTCACGTCCCAAAGAAGAAAGTTTTTCGCGTCCTCCGAGCATTTATGTCCCTCGAGTTCGCATCCTACAAACAAAAAAGTTTGTTCCTATACCTCCTAGTGTTCAATAAAATTATATTAAGTAAAACTCATTACACATACACTTAATATAATAGAAAAATAGATACAAATATAACCAAAAAGGAAACAGTCAAAACTAGCCAAAATTGAGCCAATTCCTTCAAGCTCCATACCATCACCTCCATTGAAACAACTTGCGCTTACTCAAATGCTAAGGCGAGCATCTCAAACCCAATTACAACCCTTAAGGAAGAATAGTTGGTCAATTGGGTTCCATTTGATCCCTCGTCAGGCAAGGTTTGTTAGGAAGTCCACAATGACATAATCTAAATATGTCACAATGTCTTAGGCGAGGGTTTGGAACCATATGCTAGCTTCATAATCTTGCCTAAGACCAAATGTTACCACCTTCGTGGCTTCAACTATTGTTTCATATGCTTCGCTTAGTTGCTTGAACTGCTCGACATGATCATATGGATCCCAAATCCGATGAAACGGGGGGCCAACTTCAAAATTGCGGCACGTTGTCGTGAAGTTGAGGCTTCACAATGTCAAAACAATGTCAAAAATCTATAGAAAGACATTTCCCATCTGGAGCTTATGACGAGGAGCATGTAGGAATTTTCGGTTCGTAAATTAGAGTTTAGAAGCCCAAGGTACAACCTTTGGAAGTAGTAATGCTACTCGGGATACAAATGTAACTATGTCAAAAGGGGGATTCGAAATTAAATAAGAGCGATTTTGTAATTTCTCAAATGTACAATTACAAAATCGAATTTGTAAAATCTATCAATAAATAATAAATAACCGCCTACATGAGGCGGTTTGTCAACCACCTCAAGAGGGTGGTAGGGCGGTTGACCCCCCTATAAATGCCATCCCCATGGTGGTAAAAGGGAAGGGGAGAAGAGGAGAAAGTCGTCTCGTTATGGTACATCCAGGTTAGATTGTAACGGAGGCAAGGGAGACCCTCCCATCCTACAAATTTAAAGAAGCTCGCGTGGCCCAAGAAGATGATGACCTGTATAACCAAGACAAAAGATAAAGAAAAGGAAAGGAAGGAGTTGAAGTAGTTTATTTCAAACGCATCTTCATAGATAAAAGGTTGATAGTTCGAATTTTGTCAAGATCAGTTCTTTTGATAAACAAATTTTGTAAGATAAATTTAGTGATTATAAAGTAAAAGAGAGTTAAAGTTGAAGTGGTATGTCTCCAACATCTTTTCGTAAAAAAAGGTTGTGAGTTCATGTCCTTTGAAAGTAACTTTCTTTTGGTAAACAAGTTTTGTAACAATATGAAGAGAAAAGTGTTGACGTGGTTGATTTAATAAGCCTTACTTCTAAGAAAGGAGAAGAGTTGAGTTCAAGTCTTGCCAAGTAACTTTTGGCAAATAAATATTGTAAGTGGGTTGTTTTACAAGTAAAATTCTTTTTGCCGCATCTATCTTGCCTTCTCGCCTTCTTGTCCTCGCACCATCATCCCAATCATCCCCAAGTCATAGAACCCCGACGGTTGTGACATACAACCACAATCTTTATGAGAATGCGGTATTGTTCCTCTCTTAATGCATGGAATGAGATTGAGAAAATTCAAAAGATGATTTTAAGGAGGCAATTAGGAGTTAAATGCACTACCTCTTACCAGATTATGCTCTTGGAAATAGGTGTTTGACCCATAGAAATATTGGCGCTCCAAAGAGTATATAAATACATTGCAAAATTCAAGAATATGCTAAATCATCGATTACCACATATTGATTGGAATGTTGGATGTATGCTACAAAAGAATCATAAGAGTAAGATTCACTCATCCGGTTGGGTTGTTGACATAAGGAAATCGTTTAGAAGATGGGGTGTGGATGATCTTTTCGAGATTTTGGGCAATGTTATGCATTATGTAATGGTTGAGGAAAGGTCAGTGGAATCATTAAGGATAAAGTGGGAAGATGCTAAGAGGACAAAGCTAGAATACTACATTGCAAATGTCAACCCTGAATGTTGGTCTCGACATAAAGCAAGAATGCCTATTGATCGTATCTAACCTTATCTCATTACCAATATGAGTAGTAATGCTCGTAGAGCCCTTACACTACTTCGCACTCAATCTCACAAGTTAGGTATTGAAGTTGCATCATGGTATCAAAATGTAACGAATTTGAAGACATGTAAAGTATGCAATGAAGGCATGGTAGAGGATGAATGTCACTTGCTCTTCACATGCTTGACATATAGTGCAATTCGTTCAAGATATGTTGACATACTAAGAGGTAGTGATAACTTAAGTGTCATACTTAAGACACCACCAAGAAGGTTGAGCTCATATGTGTATGCTTTATTCACATATAGAGACTTTGTGCTTCAATGTATGAATACCCATTCTTAGGAAGGAGACACGTATCAAGAACACATGTATACTCTGGTTCCATAGGTCAAAATTGGCCTCTTTATGGACAATGAAAATTCTAATTCTAATTCTCTCTCTCTCTCTCTCTCTCTCTCGTATGTGTTGTGTGTGCCTCAATTAATTGTAGTGTGCTTAATGTCGTCACTTATAATCCATTTATTTATGTATGTATCTAACGCTTAATCGTATTAAGGCATTAACGAGTTTCTTAATAAAGTTACTACTAATAAGAGTGGTGAGCAAAAGTTTGCAATGTGAAGGTACATGAAGTCCGTGGCTCAAGGGTGATTGATAACCTTCCTTGCTCGATCCACCATCATTAGGGTATCTGATGGTCCAAATCTTGGCATACATTATCAACTTAGAGGTACAACTCTATTAATACACATGTGCACTTTGTGTGCGAACACCTTGAGCCGATATAGTTCTTGACTAATAATGATACCATTAAAAATGGTTGATTTGAAATAAGTAAAGCTTTCTAATTGCAGGTAGATATAGAAAGTTGGAAGTCCTTGACCTTGTAAATCATGCAACGAAATGGAATCGGTGTTGGCCCACCTTAGACACAACAACAAACAATATTCTCATGCAATTATACAAGCCAAAGTGGTATTGGCCTATCTATCATGTTAGCCAGGATTTGCCAAATGTCAAATGCAAATACTCTATGTGGAGTAAAAAGCTCGCCGAATGGTGTATAGTGTGAACAAGTTCCATTGTTATCTATTAGTGTAGAACAATTTGTTTCATTTCTACCATTTCTACCTTGCTTTAAATGGAAGCTTGCATGGTGGATTTTAATTCTCTGACAGTTTGAGCCTATCCCAAGTTGTCTAGTGAATGCGAGCCACGTACCCCGGAGGATCCATCCTATCTATCTCTATCCCACATATCGAAGCAAGATATTGTGCATGTTAAAAGGAACGATTTTCAATAAAGCACGTATCTTGGAAAGCACCAATATTTAAAGAAAAAATAGTTTGATAAAAAGTGTCAACAGAATCAAAACGAATTGATGATTGTAGACATGGTCAAAGATAACGAAAACTGTCACAACTAAACGTATCGACATACATGCAAATTATTTTTCAAAAAAGAAAAGAAGAATATCAAAGTTAATTATCCAAATTTAGGAAACCTAAAGATATACCATCTTAAGAGCTAGGGTAGCTTGACAGTAATAGAGTTTTGTGCATTATTAAAACCTACGATACGATGGCAATATGAACTTTGTGTTAATCAAAATGATGATTTCTTTCACTCGCCATCCACATCTGAATATGTACTATGTGTGTGTATTTCATAGAATTTTTGTTACTTTTTTAGGGCTTCTGATGCAAAGTTTAGTATCATATGTGTCATCTCTCATAGAAGAAAACATTTCTTACACCACTCACTCACCAGATAAATTTATATTATATGCTTTTGACAAACGCCTATTTACATTGATCTTATATGCCTACATTTTTGCACTTAAACACACAAGACACATACACAAATTGTTGCTTGCCTTTCATGGTATCAATCATGGCTTACATTTTTTAAATATATGTCTTATGGGACATATGTCTTTTCATTTCTCTACCCTTTATGCTCTAACAAAAATATTCAAAACTTGTCACACTGACAACTATTCATACGTGAATAAATGGATACACATATGTATATATAACTCCCTAAAGATGCTATGTGAAAACAACTCACCTTCTCTTTTCTCAACTCTCATTCCAATCCAACAATCCATCCCCAACACCCTTCAATCCTTCTTTAATGAGCTCTTATAACCTCATTCCACCTCTTATGCCTCTCTTGCTTTCCTTATTGTGTTTTATCATCTTTCACTACTCTTCCACGTATGCACTTCATGTCAATTTCTACAAGCAATCATGTCCTAATGTCGAGAAGTTGGTTCTTGACGTCATCCAATCGGCCACCAAATTGGATCCCACTGTCCCTACTGGCCTTCTTAGAATGCACTTCCATGATTGCTTTATTGAGGTAACTAGTTATACATTCATAAATTGCATCTCCATTATTTCTTTATCAAGATATAATACCTTGCTCTATGGGAATGCATAGTTATAATCTAAATTTGTAACAGTATTAATATTGATTTACAACCTCCACTTAAAATTAGTTTAACTTTTTTATTATCGACATTGGATTAAAACACATATTAAACATAAATGTAGGGGTGTGATGCTTCTATCTTACTCGATTCCAAGGCCAATAATACAGCCGAAAAAGACGGATCTCTAAATGTGTCTCTCCATGGTTTTGGTGTGATAGATAATGCCAAAGAAAAGATCGAGAAGGAATGCCCAAATGTTGTGTCATGTGCAGATATTCTAGCCATTGCAGCAAGAGATGCAGTCACTCTGGTAATTTATATACATGTGTGAACACTATCCAAACCTAGAATTACATTTATATACAAAGAAAATTGTAATATCTAAGTTTGAAAATGGGAAAGGTGAAGAGTGATACAAATAGAATATGCATTATGAAGTTAATGCATTCATATGTTGCTAACACATGATTGACATGTAAAATGAATGTGACGAGAAATATCACTTAGTATAAATTGGCAAACATAATAGATAAAATACAACTTAATCAACATAATTAAAATGACATAATTTAAAGTCAGGTGGCCCCAAATGGGATGTTGTAAAAGGTCGTATGGATAGTAAGGTATCCATTGCAACCAACTTTAGGGGCAAACCACCTTCAAGTTTTAATGTATCGGAACTCCTCCAAAGTTTTAGTTTGAGCAACCTTTCATTGCTAGATATGGTGACATTATCAGGTAAAATTCAACCATTTTCTTGTTGATATTGAGTATTATGGATTCCCCTCAACAATTCTAGCTTAGTTCCCATTTCACAACAATAACTTATCAACTTGTTTCTTTGTTTTGGAGGTAGGTGGTCACACTTTAGGCTTTGGCCATTGTTCATCATTCAACACACGATTATATCAATTTAGCAAAAGCAATGATATAGATCCAACCATGGACCCAAGCTTTGCTCAAAAGCTACGAAGTTTATGCCCATTAAACAAGAATACAAATAATGATGGAGCTTTCCTTGATGACACTAGATTTGCATTTGATAATAATTATTACATCAATCTTGTAAAAGGAAGAGGTGTATTCACATCTGACCAGAGTCTCTTTCTCGACCCTCGAACCAAACATATAGTTGAGGATTATAGTTCCAATCAACAAACATTCTTCTCCCAATTCTCTAAGTCCATGGTAAAGATGAGCAAGGTCGGCATCAAAACAAAATCTAATGGGGAGATTCGTGCAAATTGCCGCATTGTAAATCCATCTTGATTTACATTAAGTGTTTTATACATATTTCTTTTGCTTTATATAAAAGGTGGCTCCAATTATGTTCTTCACATCTTTATGATATGATATTAGAAATTTCATAGAGGAATCGTGCAAATCAAGGGAACCTCTATTTTTCTTCTCATGTATAACAATCGGAAACGGTTCGGTTCAGTTCAAGAGGGTCAAAACCGAACAATTTAAAAATTTAGAAACCTGAACCGAACCACGAAACCGTTAAACCTAACATTTAAAACATTTTCAAAACATTAAGCCAATAAACCGGTAAAACCGCACTTTCGTGGTTCAGTTTCGGTTTTCAACTTTGGTCAAATTTTAAAATTTTCATTATTTAACTTTTCAAAATTTTAAAGATTTTCCTAAAATGTGAGAATAAGGCATGAAAATGAAAATATTGTTTAAAAGCAATTTTTTTACTTTTAAAAAAAATAAATAAATAAATAAATAAAAACCGTTTAAACTGTGGTTTCTAACTGTTGAAACCGAACCAAACCGTTTAAATTGTTAAGCCGTTAAGCCATGGTTCAGTTCGGTTCAAACTGAATTGTTGCCAATTGTAACTCATGTATATAAATGGTGAAGGCCTCAAATGGAGTTACCAATGCTTCCATATGGGTTGTTAACGTATAGGGTGGTAAATATCTATCTAGAAGTCCACTTTGAAAGAGATTGAAAAGTATGCAATTGAACTTTCTTACAATGTTTGTCCATGTCCAGATGTAAGACATAAATAATTTCACTTATCAAACATTGGATCACTTCATTTTTCATGCATCATGAGAATTTGTTAGTGATTTCCAATTGTGCTCATGATATCCCAATTATAGAACTTTTATGATGGACTCGTGCAAATTATATTTGCCTTTGAAGGCGATAATAAAATGTGTGTGAGAAAAATACTACATACAATGGGTACCACAATGGAATATGGTCACCCCTAAACAAGGAGTGGAATATGTGTGTTGAATTTCCAATGGGCAAGATGAACACTCCACCACGGAAAATTGTCATATTACTACTCAGTTCAACCTTTGTAGATATGTTTTGACTTCATGCCTACCATCAAATACAAAGGCATTGTGCATATCCAAATTATGATAACGCAATCCCTAATATCTTAGAAATAGGAAAACGATCTCCATCTTTGATGTTGGGTCGAGTTGTGAAAATTTTCTCTCTAGTGTGTATGAAAAACTCTACAATGGTTATGGTACCACAATTTACTGTGGCCAATATTTTGAGTGTAATCGTGTGGTATAATAAATCATGGTTCTCTAACCTTAAGGATCAATGGGTATGGCTTAATTCATATGGAATGAAAAGTAAGCATCGAGTTATTCTTAATCATACGGTGGGAGATAACTTTTGAGTGTTTCATAACTTGGCCACTTCTAGTAAAATAGTCAAGTGTGAAACAAACAAGGGCCTAGGGTTTGGGCCTATATAAAAAAGCTAGTGATATTCGTAAGGGAGGAGTTAAGTTATTACATTGTTAGTGTATTGAGACACTAACAGTGTAGCAAAACTTTAGCTACATATGTGTGTTCCTCCTTCAAACCTAAGATACGATCCATGTCCAAAATCGATGGTATGGGATGTTGATGGGGGACTCAAATCCATCTCTCATCGTTGTTAGGGGATGGTCAAGTGGTCTAGCATCCTTTCTTCCTTATTTCCTCTTTTAATTTGCTTAATGTTAATTAAGATTCTTCCGACCACCACAAGATCCATCAAGTAAAGAAGAAAACAAATGGAACTAAATGGTAATAAAGGAAATACAACCAAGACACTACCTCACTCTTGCATACAAGGGAGAACCAACACAAGTGTGGCAATGCTTCAAATATCTTGATATTAATACCCAATGATATAAATAGGTGGAATGTATGTTATGAGTCTTGACTTCCAGTGGGTTGGAATAGTTATCATATGTTTGAGAATCAAGATATGCATCTAACTCATACTTGAGGATGATGAGCGAGATTGATTTTATTCAATACCATGGTGGTTCGAGTGTTGCATGCAAGATGTGACAACAATCGTGCATCACCCATGTTTTCCATATCCCCTTTATGCTGTCATTCGGAATGCAACAAAAACTCATAATCAATATCTGCGCACTAACTTTCCCAATAAGCTCCTACCATCAAATACAAAAGCATTACACATATCCCAATTATGATGCAATCCCCGATACCTTAGAAATAGGATATTTTAAGACACAATTTTTTATCACTTAAGATCTTCTACCTTATCAATAGTGCAATAATATAAACAAGGTATATGCGCAAAACCTAACCCTTGGATTTATTCACTTTTACAAGAAATTTAACAAACTACCCACTTTCGAGGGTACTTCACACTATATGCCATTGACAAAATGACATCCAACCCCACCAAACTAGTGGTACACAAAAACCTAATGCATTACTTTATTAGATCAAGTCACAATCTCACCATCTTGAAGCATCCTTGCCCACTTTATCACAAGTGGCTCTTCTAGGTCATCACTCATATGTCCAAGTGCTCCAACTTTGTCTTTTAGTCACACCAACCTTTCACTAACTCTTCTCTAGCATTTGACTCTCTTTCAAATTCACATGACCATAATTTTCATTATACATTTTATTTGTCATGGTGCATGGACATATTTTTCAACATCATTGATAAATCTTTCATCATCACCCTCATATAACTTTATTAATAGCATTATCGTCATTAGTTTTGCATTTGTCTTTTCTATTAGTATTAATCGCATGGAAATCCCCACTCCCAAATAACCAATTATAATCCTCACTCACCCAAAAACCAAACCCATCATCCTCGCAAAACACCATTATCATTTACCCATATAAAAAACCATCACCCTTATTGTTACCTCGAAAAACATCATTTACATCAACCCAATCATTATCAAACCCTACATTATCTGAACCACACATTTGCCCATTTCACTAACATCAATTATATCTTTACCATAATTCATATCTTCATGGTACACCTCTCAAATCACATTATCACGGCATACACCCATATTATCATCGCTTTGACATCGATATCATATCTAACCACACAATAAGCATCATTAGGAACCACTTCTATATAACCCACAACATTGTCACTAAATTCAATTTTCTCACACTTTGATTATCATAGAATGCATCTTTGTAAGACTCTAGAACTTTATTTAATAGAAGCAAAAAAGAAAGTCTTTGATTATCATACAATGCATATTTGTAAGACTCCATATCTTTATCAAACACAACCCACACTAATCTCATCATTTCTATCACTTAACCTACCTTGATTATCTCTATAAAACTCACACAACTTATTACAAAACCTATCAGAAAGTTCACTAAACCTATCACCATTATCAAAATATCTATCATCATGAAAATATAAAATAAAAACAAATCACTCATATCCCAATCACAACCCCTTATCATCACCATCAGAATCATTATCACGCTTATCAGTGCCATAATGAACATTAACATCATGTTTTAAACCTGTACCTTGTTTATACAGTAACTACCAACAAGACGGAAGATAATGCATGATAGAGATTCGTTTTTTTCATAGAAAAGTTCATGTTCGAACACAGCAGGCATAAAGGCATGAGATTCAAGTGGCATTATATCAAATTTCAATGTATCCTTTAAACATATGTGAGGCTATATAAGCACATCTTATTGACGTGACAAAAGGGTGACCAAAGATACTATGAGGAGACCCATTAAAGGAAAATCTATTAGAAAGGTTGTAAATAAGCACTCATAAATAAAATACCTATTTGCTACTCATCTTGTCTTTTTTGTTATTCTTAAGCCTACTCTGTGAGTTAAAACATCTTGTTTGTATTTTAGAGATGAGGAGGTTTAAATTCTCACAAGCTAACTTTTGATCCCACAGTCTTTCCCTAACTCCTGTTTCAGGACCCTAATGATTCAACTCACACATATGACATGCCCATATGCACAACAAATTGTTCACATAAGTTTACCCACAGTTACTGTCATGATTTGACTTATAGGTCAATTTTGGCCTCTAGTAGACGATGATATCTCTCTACCCTCGTGATAGACTATATTTTTATCAACCCACACTTCAGGGAATAAATCCCACTAATTTATTCGATGACTTCAATCAAGGTACATTTTGGTGTTTGCCAAAAATATGAACTCCCTAGTGATAAGCTAATATATCTCCACCCTAACAATGAGCTATATTTTTATCAACCCACACACTTCAGGTCATAAATCCACAATTTTAATCTCTCCTCCCAAGACGCTATTTTGAAACATCAAATGCCTAAATATCATTCCCCATGTCGATATGCATGCAGACCACAAAAAACAAATGAAAGAGATGCCATGTTTTTGAGCGTCAAACACATCGCATCTCTATTACTCTTTAAACCAAATGAAACCCAGCGAATTGATCTTACAAGAACATCTTCCATGGAAATATAAAAGATCCATGGATGATCTATATAACCTTTTGAGGTTTTATTATAGCCAGCAAACATAAGCTTATCTCATAGATCATAAAATGCACAGATCAATTGAAGTATTTGTTTCTCTCAACTGCATACAAGATTGAGCAAGTACTAATGCTAAGTGCATTGATTTTTGCAGCCAAGAATTTGCACATTTCACAATGAAAGTTATGTTACCTTTAGGACATGGTTTAGCCAGGAGGCCATCGCATTTGTCTTCCTCCAAGAAGATGAAGATGGAGATGGTATACAGTTTGACCTGAACACAGATCAAATTTGCACAAAACCACCTCAAATAATTAGATCCAAAGTTAACTTATTTTCAAAAGTAGTTTAAAACATAAAATAGGTGTATGAACTTACATCCATTCGGACCGTCATTAATCACTACTCTGTAGCCATCCTCAAGCCCTTCTTGGCATGCAATAATTTTTACAGAGTAAAGTAAATGCCCCAATATTTCTTTGTGCTTCTCCTCAGCCTTCAGAAAAATCACATCCAAAATCTCACAATGTTAAAATCAATTAATGCAAATATAATCACTTCTGCATCTTGACTTTTTAAGGGCATATTCCATAGCAATATGTCAAAAAGTGATGGAAAGCATACATTCATAACATAATCATGTGGAAAATATACCCTCTCATATCTGTCGAGCATTGTGAATTACCCCAAGACTACAAATTACCATTGTTTTTATCCATGCCTTGTATTTACTCGAGTTATGTTTGCACATACTACAACATAGATGATGTTCATTTTTAACAACCAATATGTGACTATGTGATCTATATGCTACTTCAAAATAAGTAAAAGTTGTTTATTGTTCGGAATTTATAGCTTACATAGCAATCATTCATTATTGTAAATAATGCTTCTCACAAACAACTCCCAGAGAAAAAGTTATCCGAGAAGAAAATTTGATAATGAAAACGACGTTTTCAAGAACAATTTCGTCAAAATCATAGCTAAAAACTACCATTAATAAGCTCGAAGTTGAATAAAACTAGTTCCAAAAGGAGTCAAACCTTAGAAAGTTGGGTCAAGCCATCTCTCTGTTTGGGAATGATTATAATGTGCACAGGAGCTTCCGGCGCAATGTCTCTAAATGCATAAACCTATCAAAAACATTATAAACAACAAATAAACACACACATATATATATATTGGTAATGAGAATAATAACTTCAATTCCGAAAAGAAAAAAAAAGGAAAACTTCGTAATTTACTAGATCATCTTCATACACAGGAGTAGAAGGGATTTCCTTCTTGAGGATCTTGTCAAATCTAACAAAGAAAACAAACAGCACAAAGGTAAGCTCAAAACAAGAAGGATTTAAGTGTTTCAAATCCACCAAACAAAAATTTGTTAAGACAAATCTTGAGTTGAATGTGCATTTCAGAACTAAGGATTGCTAGTTTCTCTTAGCAGTAGCATCTATCATAATATCTCTCACTCTTATTATGTATTGGATGATGTTTGGAACTTTCATCTGATAGTTCATTTTCGTCTTCAGGAAATCTTAATACCACATTTCGTTTCATATAATTCTTCCTCTCTGACATAAATCCATAGTGACCTCAAAATTGAAAATAATGTATGAAGACACCTAGCTGGAGTAGAGAATGGTCTGGATCTTGAGGATGAGGATCACTTCATACTACATACAGTGTGAAAGTAATCACAACCACTCGACAATGTTTCTGACTACCGAATACTGCATGCAGTAATCTGCCACTTTTGCATAACTTGTCCACTTCTCTTCAGCACAACACATGCCTAAACTTTTGTGACACCTTTTCTGGATCCCATATGGCATCACTATCAACCGGAATACATCACTGTCATCATCATCATCACAATTCACAATCATCTCTCTTTCTCTACATTGAGCCAATATTTTGAGCCATGTTCAATGCAAACCACAAATGTGGAATCTCAATTTCAATGTTCAAGTAGATATTGAGCAATGAGAGTTGGTTATCGCCTCCTCGCATGCTTCTTGAAAGAAGTTCTTCCATATTCGACCTTTTGCTCGGATATCACTAAGTTGACTTAGTAATTCTAAACCACACAATAACATGACCACCCTGAATCTCATCCTGTGCATCCAATATACATTCATCTTCTCCCATAAGCTAGCATTCCCCCTAGGTTTTATACCTGAGGGAAGAATTACCACACAACACCATGTCCTCCCAATAATTCATCCAACATACAGTCATCTACCAACATACCTGACCATTTTTTCCTCAGTTTCACACCTGGGGCAACATATTGACCTGACTCCTAATCCTTCTTTGCACCAATATTCAGATAGTCATGCTGAGATCTCCCAAGATACGATAATATGAGTTCTCAGTTCCTCTTTTTTCCAAAAAATCCACTTAGAAACCGACAAGTAAATAAGTAAAACCTAGAGAAAATGCATGCAAAATTTACACACAAACAATCTCTCTATATATATTAGATACACGCATAGATACGTACAAACAATCTCTCTATTTTATTTTTACTTTCGATGAATGGGTAAATACCCCATTTTTTGTTGTAAACCAATTGTCTCATGGGCCAATTTTGGTCTTACAAGTCGTTAATATATATCTTTCTTTCTTTCTTTCTCTTTATATACATACATACACAATACACACACAGAGATAGAGAGAGATTGTTTGTGTGTAAATTTTCCATGCATTTTCTCCAGGTTTTCGATAGATAGATAGATAGATAGATATGAAATTAAATAAACAGAGAAATTACTCACAAAGTGGGAGAGGATTCTTTTCCTTCGTCTTCCATGTCTCTCCTCAGGTGACCTGCTACCACTCTCAACCTCTCTGTTTCCCTCATATACATACATATATGTATAGAGACAGCGAGAGACACACACATGCATGCAGATTAGGTTCTCTGTATCTTCATTAGACCTATACATATATCACATACACACAACACATGTATAATGTATAATGTATAATGTATAATGTATAATGTATAATGTATGTATATGTATTATGTATAATGTATAATGTGTAATGTGTAATGTGTAATGTGTAATGTGTAATGTGTAATGTGTAATGTATATGTATTATGTATTATGTATTATGTATTATGTATTATGTATTATGTATTATGTATAATGTATAATGTATAATGTATTATGTATTATGTATTATGTATTATGTATTATGTATTATGTGAGAAATTACCAAATTACCCCTGCCTTTTTTGGCATATTCTCCACTATACCCCTTAGCCCTCATACATTTTTATCATTATGGGAGTTGGGTGCTCGGATAATATATCCTCTAATCCAACATGTTTGACAACCAATGGAACTAACTAACTAATTATAGTTATCTATAGGTTTGGTTTACTCTCATAAATATACGAAACATGAAATGCGTTTCGAAATACTTCGTGGCTTTTCTACATATGTGTGTAAATGTAACGTTCTCTTGCATTTTGCATTGTTTTGTCAAATTAACGGTAAGGTTGGTTTAATCACCTATTATAAACACAATTATTAAATGGTATAAATTTCATGATTGGCAGTTTGATTCTATAAAATATGATTTCTATCTAATGATCTGGAGTCTCGACGTGGGGCTTCACGCACGTAACTTTGTATCTTTTTGTCGAAATCTATTTTTTATACTAGTAGGGATGGCTTGAAAGTGATTTTCTCAACTTGATACTTTAAGTCGTCTAGACAAATAAATTAATACATTACTTTTTGCATAAATTTTGTTACTCCTTGATGTCAAGGAATTAGTGTGCATTCTAAATCAAATGTAAGTCAATGGACAACACAACGCTTTTTTTTTATCACTACCAATCAGAGGAAACTCTACAGTCAAGGTTGTCACTCTTGTTTGACACAAATGTTGTTTGTTACTAAGGTTTTTGACCAATATCAATTGTTTTTAAGTAGGGAAAGTATTTTAGATTGTTGATTTGATAGTCAAGGCTAGGCGTATGGGTTGTGCTAACTTTGCACACTAAACCAATAAAAAGAACTACACTTTGTCATCACAATCTAATTTGTCGCAATGTTAAGAGTGTTGTGCATGTTTGATGTTGACATTCATCGTCCGTTTAGCATCGAATGTGTTGCTTAGTGCAAATTGACATGACTTAAGTAGCAGTGAGTATTTGTTATGAGAAAGTTACAAGGTTGTCATGTGCAACTTTGACTAGGTCCACACGAAGTGAAAAGATTAGTATATCATTATCTAGTGGAAAACAACGTAGCCCAATAGTTGTCGCTAATTGTTTAACTAACTTCACTCTAATATATCTTGCACCTTTAGGTTCTAATATGCGTTTTGCCCATTGATTGCTTACAAAGGAAACCTGAAACCTCCCCCCACCCACCCACTCCCCCCAACCCCCCCATTTTCTCTTGAAGATGGGAAAACGCTAACCATGACGAAAAGGAATAAGAGGCATGGTGTGGTGTGGTGTGGTGTGTTAGGATTGTCTTCCTCACCTTAGGACACACCTTTATATACCAACCCTTTCACAAAGGTTTTCATGTCTTTCAACAAACAACAATATGGTTGTGTGTCCACACCTACACCTAAGACATCTCAAAGTAGCCTCGTGACAATTATTGTCATGACATACTATCCCCTCTAAATGATCAACCATTGTCCTCGATATGAGGTTTCTAAATGCCTTATGGAACTTACTATTTGTGGCATCATTCATATTGGTGAAAGTTCACTATATTCTGCATAGGGGTATTATAAGTCTTAGCTCAACATATTTGCTTTACAACACATCCAAAAATTTCTTGGTAGCTTTAGAGTGATTCTACCTATTGTTAAAGACTCACAAGGAATAACCAAGTTTTGGCTAGGTTCAAACTTTTTTACCCACATACTTCACAATGTCCTCTAGCTTTGCTTGATTTCTTTTTAGAGATTAATTAACATGGTGAGAGGGTTCAAATCTTTCACTTATTTTTTTTGAGTTGTTTTTCATGGGAACTTGAAATCTATGCACTATGAAAAGTGCAATCTCAAGAACCATGATAATTTCATGAAGGAGAGCTATGAAGGTGATGAATGACAAGAAGCCATGGATAGTCTATCTTATGGTATATCCAATCGCTTAAAAGAGGCATTGATTTACACACACATTTCTTTATTTAACTATGAAATATAAGTCTAGGTATGTGATGACGAATAGAAAATGGGAGTTAGTAATATCTCACATGAAGGATTGAGTCGTTGTGGTTACAAAAATAAAACAAAAGCCCAATCACAGAAAGAAAAGACAAAAATGAGCAAAACAAGTTCTACACTCAAGAGAAAGTTCAAATGTTGCCTACAACAACTATTGCATAATCTATATACATGTATGCGCGCACAGACACTTATATATATAACATTACATATACTCTTAAAACAACTTAAACCTTCTCCTTTGCCAACTTTCATTCCAACAAAACCTTATTCTCTCTATGGTCTTCAATTCTTCTATATTGAATTGAGTTTTTATAGCCTCACGCAATTATGTCACTCTATCTCTTCCTCTTCTTGGCCTTCTCATGTTTTGCTACATTTCACTACACTTTCACTCTAGCACTTCGTGTTGATTTCTATGAGAAATCTTGTCCCAATGTTGAGAAACTGGTCTTCGATGTTGTCCAGTCTGCCATGAAATTTGATCCCACCGTCCCTGCTGGCCTTCTTAGAATGCACTTCCACGATTGCTTTATTGAGGTAACTAATATACCTCCAAAGAATGCATCCCCATCATCAATTTATTAAAATATAATGCCTCTCTCTATGGTAATGCATTCTTATCAATTAAGTTTTATGATACTATTAATCTCAATATGCACCTTAGAAACTCCACTCTAAACTCATTTCATTTTTCTAATGATCATCATCATGTGCATGAGACTAAAACATACAAATTTAAATGTAGGGGTGTGATGCATCAATCCTACTCAATTCCAAAGGCAATAACACGGCTGAGAAAGATGCACCTCCAAATGTGTCACTCCATGGTTTTGGCGTGATAGATAATGCAAAAGCAAAGATCGAGAAAGACTGCCCAAATGTTGTGTCATGTGCAGACATTCTCGCGATTGCCGCAAGAGATGTGGTCACTCTGGTAAATTATGTACATGTGCTGGCATTAACACTATTCAAAACCTAGAATTACTACATATGGAGTGAGTTATCACACATTTGGAATATATCTTTGTAAGATTGAACATTCAAATATTGTTGGCATGTGATTAAAATTCATCATTAGTAACATATTTCCCTTATACATAATTTGCAGTCAGGTGGCCCCAAATGGAATGTTTTGAAAGGTCGAATGGATGGTAGGATATCAATTGCAACCAACACTAGGGGTTTACCACCTCCATCGTTTAATGTAACACAACTCATCCAAAGTTTTAGCTTGAGAAATCTTTCCTTGAGAGATATGGTGGCCTTATCAGGTAAAATTTAGCTCTTTTTGCTGTTATAAAATGCTCTTTTATTGATGTCAAAGACAATTCTAGTTGGGTTCTTGTCCTACACCAATAATTTACCAACTTGTTTTGTTGGTTTTTGATCTAGGTGGTCACACTTTAGGCTTCGCCCATTGTTCATCATTCAACACACGCTTATTTCAATTTAGCAAAACCAATGCTATTGATCCTACCATGGATCAAAGCTTTGCTCAAAGGCTACAAAGTTTATGCCCATTAAATAAAAATGCAAATAATGCTGGGAGTTTCCTTGATGACACTAGCCTTCAATTTGACAATAATTATTATATCAATCTCATTAACAAAAGAGGTGTATTCACTTCAGATCAAAGTCTCTTTGTTGACCCTCGAACTAAAAGTATTGTGGAAGAATATGCTTCCAATCAGCAAACTTTCTTCGCTGAATTTTCTAAGGCCATGGTGAAGATGAGCAAGGTTGGCATCAAAACCAAAGGTAATGGAGAGATCCGCGCTAATTGTCGCATTGTAAACCCATCGTCTTGATTTACATTAGGCATTATCCATATTTCTATTGCTTTGTTTAGGATCTATATGTATAATGTAACCATGTTGCATTATTATCACTTGTTGGACAAGACTTCAAAGTTGTATACTATTTAAAATAATGCAAAAAAGAGAGAGAATGAATTCCTTAATGTTTATTAGCATTTGTTTTAACAACATTGAAATAGTAAGTGATTTACATTAGAAATTTTGAAGGCTTACCCCAATGGTAAGTTGTTACACTACTAGCACTATGTCTTGGCTTCAAGATCCAATTTTCTCACCTTGTTATTACTCCATACTATCCTCTTAGTTTACTAGATGCCAATGTGGAATGTAGGGGTTGAATGGTGAACCTTAACAATTGCTTTCTCTCACTACATCATGGTGAAAGACCACAATTATATTAATAAATGTCTATGAAAAAATATAATAGTACTACAACTTATTGGTGTCACCACACATGATAGTGGGACACATTGAATTGTCATACCAATATTGTCTTCAACTCTCATGTATATATGCATATCAAATACAAGTCCATCAAATACAAAAAATTGTGCATATCCCAATATCACGCAATCCCAAATATCTTTGGAAGTGAAAATGATCTCCATCTTTAACACCCAATATCTTGACATTGAGTAAGAATGTGAAAAGCTTACTAAACCTAAGAAATGTAACCCAAATCTAGCTAGCAATATAATATTATATGAAATGACTAAGTAATTTCTTAAACTTAAACGATACAAAAGAAGCAATTTTCTATTGCAAGTGTATTTCTCTTAATAGCTAATCCTAAACGTAAACCCTTAATCAATACTCTCCACATGAAGACCTTTGCTAGAAGTGACAATTTTGATCTCCAGCAGTGTTTCAAGATTTTCAACTATTCAATCAAAGTTATATAGCTTCCATTTTAGTTTAGCCTTAGATGATAGTAATCAAAGACATGCAATAGAGTAATTGTACATTAGATTATTAGTCACTCTAAAACTTGTGTTTGATTCCCTAAACATCGATAAAACTGTAGTTGCTATTTGGTTTGTATAAGTAAAGGACCTTGCTTCTATTTTGTATGCCATAGTTGTTAAATAAACCCATAGTTGGGAAAGATGTAGCACTTGAAAAAACAAATGAGATTGACATTGATGATGTATAAGCCCAACCTTGAGTTGGTGATCTTGACATGAGGATGGCTTACATGTTATAATAGAGAATTAATGGCTTGCAATCGACTTTGGATATCCAAAGCTCCTCATTTAGTGGTGTATGTAATAATAATGCATTAATCTAGGAAGGGCATATGAGATTTGTTAAAGAAAACCTCGTTATCATTGTTCATTAATTAACTCATACATTTAATCAATAATCTTAATGTTTTAACGAGTTATATATCATGCCTCCACTGCCTTAGTATCCACTTGTTTCTATAGGTGAGTGAGTGTATGTATGCTTAATCATGTTGGTCCCAACCGGGGTTACAAGCACTTCCATAGGTCCACTTGGAAATAGTTTGAAAAGGAAAAACCTTTTCCTTTTCAACATCTCCACTTAGAATAGGTTAAAAAAGGAAAACCATTCATTCAGTCATAATGTTTGTCCAAGTCACATATGTTTCTACTGATGAACCATGGGCATGATAGGCATGCAAAGGGTGTTGGAATATATCTTAAGATTAAACAAAACATTAATATTAAATTCGTCGAGGTGCAAGGGAAACACATTTTGAGTTTATATTAGTAATCACAAGTTTCTACCATCTCATAGATACCTAATGCACAAGTGACTAATGGACAAATCCTCTTGCATGAAGGCATATATATGTTAACTTAGTGTCATCGCCTAAAGGGAATTAGATGTCAACGTGTGCATGTCATACGTGGTGGAGTTGGCATACTCATAGAATATGTATGGTATGGTGAACCATGCCATATTTTTCAAAACTTTATCCCTATCATGCTGAGATGCTTTAGCAAGGGAATACTAATTTTCTTCTTCTATGCCTAGAGAAAGGCATCTATGGGTTCTAGAAACATTCATAGTTTTCGGATCACCCAAGAGTATGATTATGAACATATATCGTTAAAATCCCAATGTCAATGTTTAATTAGAGTATATTACACAATTCAAGGAGGTTGTAGCTTATAGTTTCAAAATATGCATCATATTATCCCAAATAAAATTTGGAAATATATGTGTGCTCAAGCCTATAATAACCTAGATATCACAACAATGAGATGATACCATCATAACTGAAAAAGCGTCCACAATCCCCATATATAATCTTCTTAAAAATACGAAACTCTTTATATGACTTAGGTTTGCTTGAAAGCTAGATAGATGGTTACACGATATCCGAATAAATCAATAATAATCCATAGAAGTGTTCTCGAACAAGTGTAACTCATTAACACCAAGGTGTTAATCGAAGAGAACTAGATACATATAGTAGTTACCCGGATATCGTGATATAGTTCACACAATACCCGAACCGTGTATATCATTCATTCTCTAGAGAGAGACCGATCTTCAATGTTTGCAATAGGACCTTTGAACCAGAACTTGGCACTTCCAAGCCAAGTGCCCACAATAAGGATGGTTATCCCTCCTACTGCAACAGGTGTGTAATTCAAGGTCTCCACTGTGATTGGATACTGTACAGGTAAAGAGAAGAGGATTGTGATCATACAAACCCACAATACAGCCACCCACCCAGTCATAACACCCCATGCCCCCAGATTGAATGGACCAGGAACAAAGCTTTTCCTTGCTAATATGACTCTGAAGAATGATGGCAATGCATATGCAATGTATAAACCTATGGTTGCTATGGAAACCATGGCTTGAAATGCTACTGAACTCCCCAAGGACTGCATTAAGCACAACAACAACATAAAACAGAAACATTAGGCTCTATTCAATCTCACAACATTTATATGAAGTGTTGCTGAAAGAAGAGGAATGCAAAAGTTGGTTTTTGTTAGTCAACATACTGGTACTGCCATTAAAAATGCAATCACTGCAGAGAGCCACACTGCATTCAAAGGTACATCCCATTGATTCACCTCATGCCATAGTTCGGAGAAAGGCATGGCACCATCTCTAGAAAATGCATATGCCATCCTATATAGATTAAAGGGAAATCAATTAGGCACATGGTAAAAGAGCCGATCTTCTTCTTGGCTATATATATAGCCTTGTTGAGAACATCAGCCTATTGTTATCAGCTGTATAAACAAAACCTCTCTTGATGAAGCATAAGAATAAAAAGAATCTAAGTAACTTCTCCGGTAAATTCTCGAATCGCATTCTTGTTTGATATAAGAATACAAGGCCCTCGCAGGTGCTATACCCATAGATACGAAAATAGGTAATCTGTAGCATCTTGTAAACAAAAGTATCTTTGTTTTCATTGAAAATGTGATAGTTGTATGGGAGACAAGAACTAGTGGAATAGCATAGTGACTGATTTTATGTGGATAGTTCTTTACCGATTTGCAATGTTGAGTTTAAAACCTTACCTACAACGATGATCAGTTTACCTGATTCATATAGAGATAAAGATGAATGTGGGTGCAGATGTGCCACAAAATACTAAGATTAGCGATTAAGACCTCTCGATCTTGGATCGACACATGGTGAAGATCTTTCGACAGCAGAAGTTTCTGTGTATCTAAGCTCAGAAATGTTAACTGCTTCACTAAAGAAAATATTTAGGGGCCTTAGGAAATTTTACTAGCCTAGAGATATTTATTTTAACTTTCCTGTTCTCAAAGATCAGAAAACATCTTAAGATGTAATCTGTCGTTTGGCCTCCCAAAAGATTGCTAAAAATATTTCTTTCTTTGTGGAAAATCCTAAGAAAATGGCACACCTGGAATTGCTTGTGATTGAACTCATGCCACAAAAGAAGATGGCAACAGCAACTATGCAAAGGCATACAATACCACCAGTGCCAGAACCATATCTGTTTTGAAATGCATCATAGAATATTTGGGCAATTGCATAGCCGTTTGCATCGTTTGAAGTATCCAACACGTGACTCAAATCAGTCACAGCAAATGTTACACCAACAAGATATGCCCATCCCACTACAATAGAGATTATCACCGCACTAACGATACCAATCGGACCATTTTTGTCTGATGATTTTGTTTCTTCAGACTGCATACAAACATTCAGAATGTGATTATCTGCCCATTGAATGCTGTCCCATTTAAAGCATGAAAATTTGCTAACAATCACCATGTGAGCAGAGGCATCATAACCACTGAGTGAGTATTGGGCCATAAGAAGGCCAACAAGAAATATATATGGCTCACTTTGTATGTTAAACGAATTCTCAGCATTGAAGTGTGTAAAAACAAATTCTACAGAGGCCCTCGTTGGAGACACGAGGGGTATAAGAATCATGAGGACAAATACTCCTGCAAATCAATGTAGTGTATTTACATAATCAAATGGCCTTAGCCTATATACAATATCAAATACAATTGAAACATCATATATACTCAACACTATACAACTCAATAATGTCAGAATTACCGATAACATTCCATACAGCTGCAATCATCCCAAGATGAGCGAGCCAGATGATGGGAAGGTTGTTTAATAGTGCATGAAGGAAAAGAAGGCATCCATGAATGGCTAACACCTCATACTTATTGATCAAATGTCCTCCCCCATTAACACCTCCAGTGCTCAGCAATATGATAACTTGTAAGAGAATCGCCAAGGAGTAGTCCACACTTGTGGTCACAGCCCACTGACATAGTTTATCAATGAATAAAATAGGAGTAAAACAAACATATCCTTCTCGAAATCAAATGTACAGATGATGGGATTGTGTCTCATGTGTATGTTTTTTGATGAATTTGTGTTTTGTGACCAGAACTTCTACCAACACAATGATAGTGTAAATAAATACACACCTGACCCACAATGTTGAACCTGCAACCATAGGATCACGGTCTGAAAAAACCAAAAACCAAAAACCAAAACCCTAGGCAATTATGCTTGTTCTAAGTACTTAAATTACTTCTAATATATCAAACTCAAAATCATCATGTTTCCTCTAATTCAAAATAAAATGTGGTTTTCACAAAAGGGGGGAAAAAACACATGTTCCAAAAATAATAATTAATTCTACAATCACCAGCTAAGTTATTACAACACATGCTCAGAACCTAAGTCTTGAGAACTCCATTTTAATGATAAGATTTGTTCTTATAAACATGTTTACCATCCAGTTATCCAAGATGCAAAGGGTCCCCATTCCTTGCCGGCTAGTCTGTAGCTCCAAAAGTAGAGACCTCCTGAAGTAGGATAAGCTGAGCAAATTTCAGCCATAGATAGGGAGACAAACATAGTAAATACTCCTGCGATGATCCATCCATAGATCATGGAGATTGGACCTCCATAGGCAAGCCCCGTGTTGTATAATGTGGTAACTCCAGTGAGAATTGATATAATGGAGAAGGAGAATGCAAAGTTGGACACAACTCTGTGTAAATACCAAGCAATTCATCTTGATATCAATGGATGAAGAATACGAAAACGTAAAAGAAATAAGAAACCGATGTCAAATAGGAATTTGTTTCCCGCCTATCATTTACCACAAAATTTTGCAAGAACATTAGATTTCATGAATCTATCAGCAAAAGAAGCAACCAAGAGAGAAAAAGAACAATCCTAATGACTCTATTCATTGGATTTACAGACATTGAAATTTAGCCCAAGTTTGCTTTGGGGTTTTCTTCACATAAGCCAAAAGGCCACAAAAAGTAAAACGCCTGTTTTCTATTTGGACACAAAAGATCTCCAAAAATGGCTCAAGAAGTGGGACACTGGATACTCTGTTGAAGCTACCCAAGAAATTTATGTGTATGACTCAGACAGACATGGAATTCCATTGCATGAATACTAACCTTATCGAGCAATGTCTGATCAGAATTCTATCATTGCAAGATTTGTTTACCCAAAAGTCTCATAAATCCCACATGTTTGGTCCCACGTAAAATTAAATCATTGTAAGGATTGTTAGGGCATGCGTTCCATAGGTCTTCTTCATATTACTAGCCTCCAGAGGATTATAATATATCATCACCCTTTCTCTCTGGTTACCAGACCAGACATGATCATTGTAATGGAATCCTTGGAATAAATAATTAAAACACAGCATAGCAAAGGCTGTAAACATGAAAAGAGGGTGTGAAAATACAAAACAAAAAGCTAAAGAATATAATAAATGAACATGGATCATTACAAGGTCATAAGCATAATCACAAGATCATTGCAATAAGAGAACACGGATCATAAGCTAAAGAATTGCGAAAATTGGAAACACATAATTGCTCGATTGAAGAGGGGCATAACACCAATCGAATTATGCGTTTTTAAATTTAGCAATTTATGAATATTCATGGGCAAAAATGTTTAAAATGTCTCTGAGGATGTACATGGTTCACGAGGATTTAATGCAATCAGAATGACAACACTAGTGCAAAAAATTGAAATGCGAGATAATAATAACAACAAACAAAATGGAAATACTTGAAGTTACAATAGAATAGAACAGAAGAGAAAAATTGGTATGTGTAACATACGAGAGGTCGCGTTTGAGCTCTTGCTTGTAGCCGAGCTCATGGAGTCGTTTTTGGCCTGAATCGAACACTTGCACTAACTGAGAAACGGCCATATGTAATTAATGATGACTGGCCGAAGATCAGGAAGGAAATGGCAGAAGAAACAGTGGAGGAGAGACCTTTCCCTTGATGTTCCGAGTCTGTCGTAGCTTCTGCTTTTCTCCTCCATTCATTCCGATCTATCTTTCCATACTTCCTCTTCATTCCAACTGCAATCATTCAATTCAAATGAATAGTTGAACGACTGAAGGACTGATTCAATTCAAATTCGATTCAAAATTCAATTTCCTGATTGCGATGGGTACAGGCTACAGCCAAAGATCAACAAGGAAGTGGATAGGAGAGAGTCGAGACTAGGTATTGTGAACGGTTCAGATTCGGCTTAACCGGTTTTTCCTTGTCCAAACCAAACCGGTTGGTTTGGAAACTTTCAAACTTCAACCAAACTATTTAAACTTAACCGGTTTGGGCCTGAGCCTTGCCATACCGAGCTCAAACCGATTTACGAAGCTCAAGCCTGAACCGAACCGTTGCCGACTCCTAGGAGAGACCCAAAAGCAAGGAAATCGAAATTGCCACCACAAGAAAAGAATAGAATATGAGTTCAAACTGATTTGAAATAGAATATGAAAGAGATTGATTATCAAAAACCCTAAACCCTAAACCGGCTCGGATTCAGCTTAACCGGTTTGTCCTTGTCCAAACCAAACTGGTTGGTTTGGAAGCTTTCAAACTTCAACCAAACCATTTAGCCTTAACCGGTTTGGGTGTGAGCCTTGCCAAACCGACCTCAAACCGGTTTACGAAGCTCAAGCCTGAACCAAACCGTTGCCGACTCCTAAGAGAGACCCAAAAGCAAGGAAATCGAATTTGCCACCGCAATAAAAGAATAGAATATGAGTTCAAACCGATTTGAAATAGAATATGAAAAAGATTGGTTATCAAGAGACTTTTGAGTTTTGAATGAGATGGAAGATGAAACATGTTTTTCTACCCTTTTTTTTATGTGGAACCCATTGGAAGGATGGATTGACAAGGAAGTTATACTTATAAGTTATGACCAAGCGTATTTGTCTTTAGGTAAGGATTAGTATTCTTCAGCAAAACATTTGGTTTGGGCCAAAACAAAACCATGAAATTGTGTCTTAATTGGTTTATTCAAGTATATTCAATCCCCAAATTTGGAAAATGATTACCATGTTTCTTTGGGTCGGTGTGAAATTTGTATTAGTTTACTGGTTTATAGATCATCGCGGCTTAAACGACTTAGATTTGAGAATCTCTTAACACAATTTCATGGTTTTGGTTTTACATTTCCAAAATTTAAAGAGTTTGAGTTTCCCCAACTGAATCAAAATCCTACTTGATTGCTACTCAATAAGGTGGGGTTTTTTGTTTTCTCAAAATTAGTACGAAGTAAAAGGTGTTTTACTAGAGTAGCCTTTAACTAACTTTGTCAACCCATTTCTCTTGATAAACCCAAAACGTGTCTAATGGATCAGTTTAATAAGTACCCACCTTTGGCAATACTATACCCCCATACCCCCATACCAAGGAGGTTACAAGTTTTCTTATACAATGATGTAAAATACTCCTAAGACCCAATATCGAACTTTGTAAAGGATGTTTACATTTCTTGATATTCAAGAAAGAGTTCATGGAAGTCGATATTGCCATTGAGGCTCTTGAGTTGACATTGTAAACAGGGGCACCTTTTTCCATAAGTGAAGAAGATTTTCCCTTTTCTTGTTCATAATATCTAGGGAACCCTGCATATTGTCATACTGGCCACGGACTACTGCCAGCAAGTTCTCCCATATCTCAAACAACACATCTGAGAGATGAATGTCTATTGCACCATAAAGTCGGTTACATCGATATTTCCATAATGCCCATAACGTTATTGTGGTCACAGTTTTCCAAATTTGGATAGATCACACCTGCTTTCAAAGTTGTTGGAAGGGACTAACTAATATCAATCTTCTATTATGTATTGTCATTGCCTCATGAACATCGTTTGCCTCATATAACATCAAGCTGGAATGTAACATTCCCCACATCGTTGATCCCCGTGAGAATAGGCAACCGACATTGGTTGTTAGGAATAAAGACATGACTTTCTTCCATACTTGTTGAGCAAAAGAACAAGACCATAGGCCATGCTCGGTAGTCTCCTGACGTTCATGGCAAAAGCCACATTGCCGCAAATTGGGTGCTACATTCCCTTTCAATGAATGACCAACTGGTAGTGCCATATGCACTAATAACCATCGAAAGAGAAGAAATTTAGTTGGCCCCTTCAATGACCATATGCATTTCCAGCAGGTTCTCAAATGCAAAGTGGAGACACCCCAATTGGTCCAATGTTTTTGATCTGTTGGTATCGTTACATTCTGAGAGAGCAGTAATGATCTTCCAAGTTTTACTGAGTACTGAAAGAAGGGGACCTTTACGACCTTTTCCCCCAAAGAGTGTGACCAAAGCCAACCCCCCAGATCCCATGTTAATCTTGCAACAAGATCTTTTGCGTATAACCACAAGATATCACACATATGAGCAATTGATGGATAAGGATCAAGGATCCATTTCTTTCCAGTTTTAGCAACCACCCTAACTGGTGCACTTCGCAAGTCCTGTAGATAATTGCAATCAAATGTATAAGATTGCAATCTATTGTTGTCTAGGACCTCAAAATAAGAAACGCGCCCATTAGGTGAAACGCCCTTAATAGTCATCAATGTATCATTTGTGAAGCATCCAAACCATAGATGTTCCTGCATAGGTTGGAAGGTTGTAAAAAACGAAGAATATGTTGTTGATAAGGTAGCCATCATTATCTTGGCACCATGAACTAATTGTAGATGTGCAAGTCGATCTTCTTGTGACATTTGTTGAAAATGAGTCCAAGTTCTTACAGATGCAGCTAGCCCATTATCCAATTTACCCCAAGCAAGGTGAGTACGCAAGCCCAATACTTTTCTTGCATTATCCCGAAATAGAGAATTGGCAAGCATAGGCTGATTAAGTAATGCATCCCAGGTAGAAGGTTTGTCCTTTAGCAAAAATGATTTAATCGCATCCCACGCTCTTATGATTCCTAACAAAAATCTATTGGATGCAAGATTCCTCCTTGGCATTTTCATGTCATTCAAGAACAACCACTTTAGAGCGGAGTTAACTGATTTATAAATTCTGTTTTAAATGCCAATGCTAGTGATAAATAATGCATTGTCTTAATATTGATAAGCATTGACTACATCCTCAAGCATTGGCATTGGTACCATTTGAAAAAGTAACGTGATCCAAATAATTAGAAGGTAAGAACCTCATGACTTCCTAGTGTGAAAGGGCCCAAGTGCAAAGAGATGAAATTGTGAAAGAAGCATAAAATGCAGCATTAAAGGTTCTTGTTACCACTTCTTTTTTATATCCTCACTTATAGCTAGAGTTGTGATTCTTAGGTCTCCCCTTTCATTTTATTTAATTTTGGTGGAAACACACAATTATATCAATAAATGTGTGTCGAAAACACTACAACAACATCACAATTGATTGTTGTCACCATTTCAAGGATGTGGTACATGCCAAATCACCAACATGCAATATAAACACGCCAATGAGGAAATAGTTTTGACTTGCTCTAATAAACAAAATTGGCACATTAATACTCCCGTCAACTTTCATAAATATGTGTCTACCATCAATTTTAAATCCCACAATTATTGGGAAAAGGGGTATTTGGAGAAAGTGTAGTGGGAGAATGGTATTTCGGGAAAGTGTGTTGCAAGAACCGTATTTTGGGAAAGTTTGCTCAGAGAAAAGTGGTTTGGGAAAGGGTGTTTTGGGAAAGTGTGTTGGGATATGAGTGTTTCGAGAAATTTTGATGGGTCCCTTGTTCCCTCTTTTCTTGTAGATGAATTTTAGCTAACTTGATGTCGTAATGTCCGATTTGGCAATACTTTTCTCCAATTAAACTCTTTTATACAAAATGCACGCAACACACTAATTGTTTTGGAAATAAAAATAAAAATGCACGCTCAACAAGTTTCCTTTTCCTTAAAAGGTCGAATGGCAACTGGTTGGCCAAACACCATATTTTTGAGGACTCAAATGCCACGGGCTTGACTCTCACCTTTTGCTCTTTTGCTTGTAACTTCCTCAAAGAAACTCTGATTGACAAACCACAAATTATGTTTCTTGCTTTTCATGGATTTTCTTATATGATTGCATGACAAACACTTGGATATATAGATTTGAGTGCCACCTCCTACGAATTTACACAAGCTCCATCCCAATGAGCCAAATCGTAATCTGAAAGATTTGCAACTATCCTTGTTCGACCATAGATCACATATGACTCTCCTCCAAATTTGCATAAGTTGTTATAAAACGATTACAATAACTTCTGATAGACCTATTAAGCTTGCAACTTGATACAATCGAGGGTAGAACCCCCGAGCCCATTAAATTGGGTGGCTAGAATAGGATATGAATGAAAAAAATGACTAGAGATGAAGAAAATGATAAGAATGTCGGGATGAGATCAATAAGTTTTGGTGTAGCAAGTCTACAATCGACAACCATGTCAACTTTTGTCATTGTAGGCCTCCAACATGTCCTCTTGATTGGCTATCCCATGACAATCCGTTCATTGATAGAGCCAAGGTGGGTCTCTCAAAAATCCCCTCATTTGCAATGAGCTCTCTTTTTCCTTTTAAAGGTTTCAAGAGGGCCACTACCATAATAGTTTCTTAACCTCGATAGCCGATTGTAAAGTATGCGGTATATAGGTTTTTATCGCATGTCTCATCCATATATTCCATGGAGTGTAGATAAACTCTCTTTCTTCATTGTGTAGATAAACTCTCTTTCTTCATTATCCAGAATGAATTTTGAACTCTACACCTTACCATTCTGAATGTAACCCTTGCTAGTCAATGTTGCCTTTTTGTTGGTACAATCGTTACCTCTTTTAGGTAGCCCCATTTTCTTATTCCTTAACCATATCATGACATGAAAAGGATGAATTCCCTTGTCATCCCATCAACAAGATGGTGTTTAGTTTAGGTCAGACATACAACATTGGATTCAACACTAACTGCACATATACACACATATATAAACAAACACAATTGTCACACACAAACACTCATTTTTGCACCTTCTTGGTACACATTCACACACTAGTAGCACGCAACCAATTCTCACACAACAAGAAAGTTGACTAGTTTGTCCATATGCATGCATGATCTTATAGCAGAACACTAGGCACCTTGCAAATATTGATTTGAGATGAAACCTCAAATAGCATTGAACATTGACCAACTCTAAAGGAAACATCCTCAAATCCAAGTGATGGCAATACTCTAAAGTTATCTCCCACTATATTGAGATAACTCAATCCTCACCTTTTATCCTTACACATTAGCCCACTAGTACGATTACAATTATGCTAGTAAGAAGAAGAGTATTACAATATTGACATATAGACACAACATAACTACATGTATCCCCAACATTGGCCCAAGTTGCCTATGTCCAACTACAAGTGATGACTTATACTGCAATATTGACATAGACACATCATGACGAGATGTATCCTAACATTGGCCCAAGTTGGCTATGTCTAACTAGAGTGATGGATTGTGTTTATCTTTTTGTTGAGATTAATACCTCCAATATGGTGAAGTAGCTTTAAAAGATTAATGGGTTATATAGTATTACTAAGACACAATGGTTATAGATCTATCTATTGAACTATGTACTTTCTACTAATTGAATCGGCAAATGTATTTGATTTTTGGTTTAATGATGATCCATATCAATAAAGAGAAATGGCCTTTTAATAGGTTTAATTGAAGAAGGTGAGATATGTTATTGATATAGGATGAGACATGTATGTATAACATAGAAAATGAAGGATAAACAATGGATCAAGAATTTGGTGTGTCGAGAATAGTAGGCAACTTTGTTAGGAGATTCCCCATACTAAGAGAAGATTTACAATGTTCTCCTACTACATGTGCACATCTCATATTGTACATAATTAACACCTATTGTATTTCTAGTAGCACTTATTGAGCTCCAAAAAATTCTTTCTATTTATGCTTTGTACCTAATTAGGGCCCCTATTATCCTGCAAAATGCATGTTTTCTTTGCAAATAGCTCATGTAATATAATTGCTCTTTAATACCTTATCTTTCTTATCATTGCCTTATCACTATGCCATAATCATTATATATTGTTTTGGGCCTTGGCAAAGATAGCCCAACTTTGATAGAATATGTTTGTACTCTTCGAATAAATGTTTGATTTAGGTCCAACAATTTTGGACTTTGGCATCCTATGGCATATAAAGCTCAGTAACATATTGTTATTGGAAGAACTAGTTTCTTCCATGTTCTATGAATCATCAACTATTGAACTATCTTGGGAAACCAAAATTCACTAATAAGAACAATTATGTGAAATTTGAAAATGTTTCCAATAAGATACATTTCTTAATGATGAATGGTTAATAAAACAAACACTTCTCATATGCACTACGACAAACTCATGATGTTGAATAGAAGCCATTATCTTAACAGTAGAATCACATAATCGTTTAAATAAACAAATACTTTAACATGATATGAGTCAACAATGTAACTGATACTAAAGGTTGCACGTTTTGAGGATATTGCAACGTCGTAAAGGGTGAGCTTTGGACCTTGGTAGAAAAGCCCCTCTTACTTTCTACTAAAGTTAAGGGCTTACGAAACCCATTATGACAACATACTGACTTTACAACTTGAGAGCCTGAATAGATGGGGCTTACTATCCTTAAAATAAATAAATGACACAATAATGCGAGATTCTTTGACCATTGATCCAGATCCTTCCATGTCATTATAACTATCTTTACGCAATGGCAAAGCCCAAGAATTTATGGGAAATCACAAAGTTGCATGATGATTGAACTTCTAGAGTTTCATTGATTGCTTGTTTCCAATTCAAGAAACTCTTAAATCAAATTTTGGGTGTAAACGTTATATGCACAAACTATAAAAACAAAAACTAATATTGGAAATATAGCACGAGGCCTCACCTTGTCTCATTGTCCCTCCTAGCTTTAAGGGGCAATGAGGCCCATCCATATAGACTTTGGTCTTAGTGCCATTAAAAATTATAAAGGGTCAAACCCCTCAAAGAACGACCTTTTGTATTTAAGCCATGAACTTTTGTAGCGAAGTCCAACTTTGGAATAAGGTATGTTCCTTGGACATTTTGAAATACAAATATTTTATCGGTATTCTTTAATAAGGTAACGATTATTCCTAATTTAAAATTCTTGTGCAATGATAGATTGAATGTGCTACCCACTACAAGCAAGAAAGATAGTATATCATGCATTTGAGATCATATGTGATAGTGCAAAAATCAAATGTTGGGTCCCCAAGAAAACCTTTTAGACACTTTGGTGACACTAGTGGTTCTCTATCGGGTTGGATGTATGAAGCGGTAGCACTCCTAAGTCTGCTTGGAAAGAGTTAGGAAAATGTCCTTGAAAGCATTTAGGTACAAAGTTTTTACAAGTCAAGAAGCAGATGTCATAAACCCTCTCACTTCTTGAGACTTGATCATTACCTATTGATATCATGACCATGGAAAGGGTTGTTAAATACATGCTTAAGGTTTAAAAAATCTCACATGTCAACTACATAGAATTGAATGTGAAGCAAGTAAAAAGATTCAAAATAAACATAAGGGCAAAGCTTTGTGCTCCAAGTGGATGCAAGATATAAAAAAAAGGTTTGGATCATGCTTTTGTGGTGTGTGAAAAGACTCTTTTATGAATGAGGCCTTTCTACAACATGAATGTGTCATGATATGGGAAAATGGTGGAGACCCATTATTCACACATTGTACAAAATCATATTCTTTGTTGAATAGGGAAATGACACACATCATTACACGTTAGAGCCCATCTCATTATCAGTCATTGAAACCATTGTGCATAAGTGATGGATTTACTTGACAATGAACATCTTGCCTTAAACAAGTGGGAGTTTGAGTATCACATTTTGATACAATGTTGCCTATGATTGCATTCAATTAAGGTTTACACACATCGTCAACCCAACTCAATTCTCAAGGCATGAATTTCTCTCATAGGTTTTGTATGCACTCTCAATTCCAACATTCATTAGTGACGTTTTTAAACATCGAGCGTCACTACTCACTTTCATATGTATTACGTGAAAGATTATATTGTTTGTCTCCTAGATTCTATTTGGCCTAAGAAGATGACAATAAAGTCTATCTATCTATAGCTACATTGGCTTCAAGGAAACATTTAGAGTAATGACTAAATGAGTCTGAATAACAAGATGTTGCATGTTAAAGGATAGTGTAAAATCACATTTGTTTCACGTTATCTTGACTATATGCCCTTAAGACTTTATAATTGCAAATTAATACCTATGAGCATCCGTATTATGGTTTAAATGTTGACGGTAAACTCTATATTCTATTGTCTTAAGGTTGTGCATTTAATTTTAATGCATGTTCAATGTTGAATCCATTGATATTTTTAGTTTGATATACATAATGTACACCAACACCTTAAATTAATCCTAAAAACTTTCTTGAAACAAGGGTTAAGTTATGTTTTTCAACCTTTAGAAGGAGCAAACTACCTCATCATGTGACCAAGTTCACTATCCGAAATTAAATTTCTCAAAAAATATTTATCTTAGTTTGCTATCTTGCGTCTCACTCTATCCTTTTGCTGGTGAGTTTTTTTGGTATCACAAATATTTATCAAACCCTAAGGCCTTGAATCAATGAAGTTGATATTTTAAGAGTGACTACTTTATTGACTTGGTCATTGCAATTGGATACGTGAATGAGTTTTTCAAGCAATGTCCTTCTCAACCATAACATAATATTTGCCAATATTTCAAGAAATGGCAAGGGCTAATTTGTATTATGTAAACATGCCCATTTGTATGTGGATGCATATATACCCACACAAACAAATGTGAATAAGGATTGAACATATTCACATGTCTTTATTGCCTATATTGTTCAGTCTCCACATGTCATTGTCATTTCGATATGCAGGGAATATGCAAAGGCAGAAATTGACATTGATGGATTAACCACTAAAGTTTATTAACCTACATATTGATATTTAGAGCGTTAAGAGCTATGAGGTAACATTAAGTGCACGTTATTGATACGTGCTTCATATCAGTGGTTAATTGGTTACTCTTCTTGCCTATAGATCAAACATATTTTAATATACAAAAAAGATTCAAGTTCGATTTTAAATAATGACACATCTATTTACATATTGAATTATTTGGCCATCCGAATGCGTACTAACATGCATTACATAAATCATGAAAGTGAATCAATGTGGGCTTTATAAAAAAGAAAAAGAAAACCGACAACGTGACTTAGTCTTTTCTACTTATATATGTTTCTGGAAAAATGTTTGGCTTTTTTTTCATAAATCGACTTGTAATAATTATGATAAAAAAGCGACTATATATAACTCAAAGTAATACAATCTTGGGATCTCAAACGAAATCCTATAGACTTTGAAATCTTGACAATACATCGGTCATTATATATACATGTATATGTATATGTGTAGATATAGGTATAGGTGTATATGCATGTATATGCATATATATAAGCTTCACATTCTCATTTGATCTCATTATAATTCCCTCCAATGGACCGTTATAAACTCATGCAACAATTTGTCCCTCTCCTCCTTTTATTCTCCTATTGCTTCCCTATCCCTCACTATTCTTCTATGCTTGATGTTGATTTCTACAAGGAATCATGCCCGAATGTAGAGGAATTTGTCCTTGATGCCGTCCAATATGCCTCCGTGATTGATCCCAGTGTCCTGGCTGGACTCCTAAGAGTGCACTTCCATGATTGTTTCATTGAGGTATAATGCTTCTTAGCTTAATAGAGATGCAACAAATTGTTCTCATTGTGATGCTAAATGATATAGCATCACAAAGTCCATTTTTGAGTGTATGGCGATGAATGTTTATGTGCATTTGACTAAAAATTGTAAGTGTAGGGGTGTGATGCATCGGTCTTACTCGATTCCAAAGGAGATGATATTGCTGAGAAACGAGGAGCTCCAAACCTATCCCTTCACGGGTTTAGTGTGATAGATGATGCAAAAGCAACCATTGAAGAGGAATGCCCAAACACTGTGTCATGTGCAGATATTCTAGCCATTGCCGCAAGGGATGCTGTCACTTTGGTAATTTATAAGAATATGTTATGTGCACTTTCTAGGCATATAATTGATACATTTGTGGCAACCAATTACATATATGGATTTGGCATATATTTGTAGTCAGGTGGTCCCAAATGGAATGTTTTGAAAGGTCGCACGGATGGTATGGTATCCAAGGAAGTTGATACTCATGGTTTACCATCTTCTAGGTTTGGTGTATCACAATTGATCCAAAGTTTTAGTTTGAGAAATCTTTCATTGTTGGACATGGTGACATTATCGGGTAAATATGAAACACTTTGTTGACATTCACAATCTATGTTAATGTTGATTAGTATATAAATGAATTTGTATCATCAAATTGCCAACTTAATAATACTTCATTGACTTATGTGTGTTTTCTTAACTAGGCGCCCACACTTTAGGGTTCTCACATTGTTCATCATTCAATAGACGCTTATACAAATTTAGCGATGACAATTATACGGATCCCACCTTGGATGCTGGTTTTGCCGAGCATTTGAAAAGTTTGTGTCCTTTGGACAAAATGAATACGGGAGTATTCCTCGATGACACTGGATTTAAGTTTGATAATAATTACTATGCCAATCTAATAGAGGGAAAAGGTGTCTTAACATCAGATGCAAGTCTCTATTTTGACTCTCGAACTAAGGAGATTGTGGAGCAGTATGCTTGCAATCAACAAGCATTTTTTGATCAATTTTCAAAGTCCATGGTGAAAATGAGCATGATCGGTATTAAAACAGAAGCTAATGGTGAAATTCGTACCAATTGTCACATTGTAAATCCACCAGAGTAATTTCTGTGTGACAAAATGTGGTTGCCTTTGTTTTCTTACTTCAATATATATGCAACCGTGGCTTACATTCCTATAATTTGTGTGGAAATCATTCAACATTTTTAATTGTTCAAGGATAACACTTAAATCGCCTAAAAAGGTTATGTTTCATTGTACATCAGCCATACACATAGATGCATATTCTATACTTGGTTTTCACATGTGCATACATGCATATAATGTATGTACATGGTGCATGTGCACACACACATACGTGTGTAAAGAGAGAGACATCTATATGGTGCATGTTAGAAATATTTATATTCATTATTATAACATATTTTCAAATTCTTAGAGCATGGATGCATATCGATTTTATTAACATCCTCGAAAACAAAGTATGGCCTATGCGATTGGAAAATGCTTAAAATAAGCCGATGAATGCTAACAATAATTGAGTGTCTCTGTCACAACCAAAAGTTTTAAGCAACATCTTTGTTTACCTCTCTATGCTATTGGGGTTCCTCTAACCTTATTGCCCATGCATCATTCTTTATGCAATCTTTCATTTCCGCAAATATGCCTCTTTGGACGATTTCACTCTTGTTCATCCCTTCTTTATGTTTTGTTCGAGATAACCTTCCTTTGAATCGTAAGGCATCATTTCCTCATCATTTGATTTTTTGGAGCATAGTTCTCTCTTCCTTCAAACATTTTTGGTTATTTGCATATGACATTGATCTAGGTTTATGTTTCTACCACTTGTAGGAAAATCTTTTTTGGCTCTTATAGTTTTTGTGTTTGTTGGAGGATGGGGATGGGGAAGAAGGGAGGTGGTGGAAAAGAGAGATATGGGAAAATTTTACTTCAAGTAATAATTGATTAGTTACTACAAACATGTCACATTCATTTAAATATAATTTACATATAGCCTTCATGCAACCTTCACACTTACCAATTCATCTACATTCATGTGCCCACGATCCTACATAGAAACCTTGGCATACAACATATGTTTCTTTACACAATGCATTGCACTTGATGGGAAACCTCAAAATCATAAAGACTCTATATGCAAATATCTCACGTTAGCGCTCAAGTCACGAATGGGGGAAATAACCAAGAGCCACCTCAACGATGAAACGGATCGAGCCTGATATAGGAGATCAGAAGGCAACTGCCAAAATTTCTTGTTGATTATGGATAGTCTAGTATAATCGTATAGAGCCAAGATACCAATGTGTCTTCATAGGAAAACTATGACCAAGAGAGTGTCCATGGTTGATATGCCCATGGGGC
>NW_028230456.1:4877598-4951140 GCF_043228905.1 Azolla caroliniana
AACCCCAGTAGGAGTTATGTGAGACAAAGCTAAATCTTAACTTGGGTTCTCTCAGTGTCATGACTTTTTTCTTGACATGTGTATGTGAGTGCAATAGAGAGAGAGAAAGAGAGCGGGAACTTGATGCTTGTGAGGAGGAGGATTTCACAAAGAATATTTCAAAATCAACAATAAATAAACTTGCAAAGTCTTCCCCGGCTCTTGCTCGATGACATAATAATGTAGCTTGTGAAATTACAAGTATATTTATGAACCTTCCAAGCAAATATATTTATCTAATCATTTATATATTCAATGCTATTAGTTAATTCAATGGGAAAAAGAAGCAATCGTCATGCATATAAAATGTGGAAGCCACCCATAAAGCACGATTGAAAGAAATCATGCATATTTCCAAGGTCTAAACATATGGTATATTTGCAAATTCTAGAATAATAATAAAATAAATAGGACTCCATTTCCATGATAAGGTTGGTTGCAACTTGCAACACACTTTTTTCATGCATGCCTTATAAGTTATTTGTTAATTTAAATCATACTACATGCATTACGTAGTAATCATATGTAGTAAAATTCCATTTATCACTCAAAACAAACGTTTACATAACATGTATAGGTAAAGGTCACAATGTCATTTGTTACTAAGTTCAACGTGAACCCGAGAAACCCATCTATTTGTATATTCTCGTAATCTAATGAATAAGGCGCTACCTATTTTTACGCCCTACTTCCCCTTCAAAGCAATATTGAATTCAAACCTACTAACTTGATGTGTGTATGGATTTGGACCAAGCTAAGGGTTGGTCATCCTTTGAGCCAAACACATTATACCTTTTGGTATAAAAGGTTGAAAATGGACCTCGACGGGAGGGTAAAGGTGGTGTTGAGTTGTGAGGCTGGTTCAAATTTGTTAGATCATAAGGTTCCTAACTTCTTAATTACCATTTCTAGTGAAAAACCTTGTAAATTTGGGTATGTATCATCAAAATGAGAAACAAGGCTTTGCAAGATAAATAAAACCCATGGAAGAGAAGAATAAATACTTTCAAGTTCATTATGCCATTATGTCAACGACAAGATTAAAATGACAAGAGCCATCCTTTGGATTGAATCCACCGTCGAAATGTCTTAAATAAAATGAAAATGTGTACATGCTCATAACACAACCTTACAAAGCTAGAGCCTAGGAGAGTTAATGAGGGATACTAAAAGTGGATAGCTCTATCATAGGGAGGTAAGGCATTGTATCTAGGGCATAAAATAATAAGATAAAACCACAAAAAGTTACCAAGCACACATACTTCGATATGTGTACAATCATAGGATAATAACTTCAGTGTATCAAAGAATATGAAAATCTAATGTATCCTCATAAGAAATAAGATATTATCTCAAAGACACTTCCAATGTTCCATGAAAACATATCACCCTTTTAATTGTGATAAAATGTTTATCAAATTCTCCGAACAACTACTTTTACGCCTTCAAAGTCTTAGATAAACTAGAATTTATGTAGAGATTCATATAGAAATCTATATGCAACCATGTACATGCTAATTGATTGGGCAAATTCACATGGTTCAAAGAGAAAATATGAAATGGATTCAAAAACTCTAGGTTACCTCATGTTGAAAGGTAATGCAATCTTTTGAAAATGACTAAATAGTGAAAATCCTAGCTAGGGTAATATGCATAAGGTTTTCTCCCCTATTACCGAAAGCCCATTTCTCGAGAGCGCAACATCATCATCAAAGAAGTCAAACACTTGCATAGTTGTCTTTTTGCCATTGTTCCAAAAAGAACGTTTACTTTGAGCTCTACATAAGAGTCATATTTGATCTCTAGAAAGGTAAGTAATAAAGTCTTTTTGTTTCTTGGTAACTCTTGAAATTTACAAACATCAATCTAATTTTCTTGAAACTTTTGAGTACTTACGATCTACCATGGTTGTTTTTATGACAGAGACAAAATCCAAACACTATTGAAACTCGAGAGTGACAAGTACTATTGATGTTTGGGAATGCATCCTTCCATTATCAAAGGGTTAATGTTCTAGGACAACTTTCAATGCATTTTTATGCTACAACCAAATAAAACGTCTTTCAACTCTTTCTAAAGTAGAATAAGCTAGCAATACTAGAAGTCGAAAGCACAAGTGGAAGTCACGTGGTTTGCAAAACGTCACATATTTCACAATAGGACATCAAGATTAAGGCATGTATATTTGTGTGTGCATGATGTGCATATGCACATTTATGAGTGCTAAATATACATAATAAATCAATAATATTCATTAGTTGATTATTAATATTCTTGATTTCATTTAATTCATCTTCATGTAAGAAGGCATAATAATGATGATGACTTAATTGAAGCCAAGTTCTCTCTATGTGGTGATTGTGTTTCATCAAATTTGTGGTGTGGGTTCAAACAATAGACATTTGGCATGGGTTGCCCGCATGGTCAAGGGAAATTTTCCTAACCAACACGAAGATTATCCTACTTCTTGTTTCTCACGGAAGAGGATTCCATCATTGAAGCTTAATCTTCAATTGACTTGCAAAATATACTTGGTGAACATTTACTAATGCTCGCAAATTGCCTTTGATGATCATAGATTATGCCTAGGTTGTTGGTTTCATCATTAGTTTCTAAAAGAGAGGTTCTTGGTTGTACGTTGAACAAACAAATTGTCCTTGTTGCCCATATATTCATACATACATTGGTGATTTCATGGTTTATTTCTTGAAGCGAGTTTATTAATTGTTCATTTTGCTCACACTTAATCCTAGGTGATCTATCTCAAATCGATACCCACAACATTGGTCTCATGGTTGATTTCGAGAAATAATGTGCTTAACCCTTCATTTGGCTCTTGCATTCTCCTTCATTATCACATGTTGATGCCTAGGTTATTGGTTTCACAATTGTTTTTTAAAATAGAGCTCCTCTTATGCGATGATAAGTTTTCAAATCAAAATCAACATCTTACATGATAGCTAGAAGGATTTCAAGCTCTTGGTGTCTTAGAGTCAAACCTTTATAGAACGTCTAGCTCAACAAGCAATATTATTCACATTTTATCACATTTATGGGTTCTCTCATTATGTTAACTATTTTTTGTATCACTACCCTCATTGATTTTTGTGACAAACACATTGTACACATTAATTAATGAAGCTGTTATTTTGTATCATTGCCCTTATGGATTCTTGTGAAAGCACGTTGTACACATTAATTAATGAAACTCCCTTTATGTGTAAAAAACTCCCCAAAAGATTAATAACATAAATTGAATGAAGGTATCTTATAGGAAAGCGCTATTTGCCCCCCCATTTTGGCTATCCCCCCCCCCCATTTTTTTTACAATTTCTAATAGTTCCCAGCTCGTTCAACATGTCTCAACAAGCGTCTTCAGCTTCAATTATCGACAAAACCATCCTATTTCTGACAATCTTGGTGGTATATCAACGGCTCGTAGACTAACTGAAATAGAAAAAGCCATTGTTCGAGACATGGCAAATGCTGGAATTGGTGCGGCTTCAACTCTGGCCTACTTGAGAGAAAAAACCGGAAATCAATGGACCACCAGGAAAGAAATCTACAACGAAAAAGTGGTTGCAAGAGCTGAGAATTTGAGCTATGCTGAGTTTATTAATTAATTAATAAACAATTTCATTTGGTTATATTAGTTTCTATAAATTTAGGGGGGGGGGGGGGGGATAGCCAAAATGGGGGGGCAAATAGCGCTTTCCATCTTATATTGTCGTTAAAGTGAATGCTTATGTTTTAACATCAATCTTGTGTGATAATCATTCGTCAACCATTTCCATCCATAACGATTACCTTCAAATACAATAACTAGATACTCAATACAAAGTAGCCTTGTTGGTTGGTTACATTCTCTTAACATGTGGATGGTGGATAAACAACCTTAAACATAACCTCATGGTTTGTCCACCAAAATCTCGATCAAATAAAGTGGGAGTGCAAGTTCCCCAAGACAATTTATTTGCAAATTTAGCTGTTTTTTCTTACATCTTTTGATGAATTTGCAAGCTTCTAACTATGTTGGCCCTTGAATGCACAAAGACCCTATTTGATTATCAATGCCCCAATACAAAAGTTACAATCTGGAAAGAAATATTTCAGGAAATTCCAAAAGAAATATACCTCGGTTTTCTCTAGCTATACCACATAAAACCATTAACACATCAAAGGTATGTAATTCTTTGGAGTGTGATATGTGAGAATGAAGTTGGTGTCTAACATTTAGTATGGAAAGTGGGCTCATAAACTCAAGTTATATTTTAACTTTGGGTCACAATGATTTATTCTTGGGTTGAGGTAATTTACTATACAATAACAAACTTACACATTTGGGCATTCTGAATCTATAATTTGAATATGCCTTGAATTCTCATTCTTTCAATATGCATAGCTTTAAGGAACTTCCTTTAGTTCAAGATCATACAAATATAGTGACGTGCAACTCTATTAAATACAGAAGCTCAACATCATTGGGAAACTTATTCATCGAAATCAATAAAATCCAAGTCCATGTGAATATTAACACAACACATTTCACTAAACTGTGATGTTGTAGGAGTTTTGAAACTATTCCTACCCCAAATAAAACTTGCTCTTTTGTAATATACCTATCCCTATCCCTCGTACATGGAAAATGTTTTCTGAGACGAGAAAATATAATGCACCTAATGCGAGTTTCCAAAAATAGCTATTTGTTGATTCATTCTTGACCCAGTAAAGAACCTAGATAATGTCTGGCTATGGTTCTGGCATCCTCAACTTCCAAGTGATTATGCGGGAGGCTAGACTCTGAACATAATAACAAATGATGTGTCCCAGATTTTCAAAGATACAAAAATGTGCCTTGATCTTGAGAAATGTCACTATGGAAGTTCTGAAATCCACCATTGCACCTTCATACTCGGTGTCATTTCAAAGGAGCTCCAGGAGCAGCAGGATCCAATCTTCTTTGAATTGCAGCTGCAGCCTATAATAAACAAATCAAAGGTATCACAAACAAAACAATGAAAAGATACGATCTAACCGAAGTTCTAAAATTTTGACATGTTAGAATCAATTATAAATAGTTTAAATTATTTCTTGATATAACTACTTTCAACAATATGTGGTATGTATCAAGCAACATTTTTAAAAACTGCACATTATAGGCATACTACATAGAAAGTGCTATTTTGAGAATCAACCAAAGCATTTTGCAGAATTGATATTCAAGATCCACACCTCCAAGTTTCCAAGGCGATATTGGTATTGCATTTCTTCTCTAAGTTGGGCTTGGTCTTTCATTGCTTGTGCCTGAAATAAAGCACATTAAGCACATTAAGAATGTCAGATACACATTTAAGAAGGATGCATGATGCACATTCAAATTTGGGAAAAGAGTGCTTAAATTGGCAAATATTACCATTCCACTACGCATTGTGCGTTTAAGAGCCTCCATTTCTTCTTCCTTTTTCTGCTCCCTCTCTTGCTTCAACTCTAGCCTATATATTCAGTCATGCATTTCAAATATTAGTCACTAATTAGTGGAATAGGATACACATAAATTTGAAGATTTATTTGACCATCTAGAGAGGAAACAAATGAAAGGAACTTATAGTGTATGGAATGAACCATCATGTGGAGCTTTGAATAAATTTTGACAAAAAAATGGAAAGTGCATGCAGTTTGTCACTAGGTTTCTATTGACGAGAAAAAAGAAGATATTATAATAATATAAACTTCACGTAAAACTTTAACCCATAACTCATACATATACACTGTTATAATTTAATATTATAAAAAATGCAGAAACTTTCACCCATGGCTCATACATGTACTTTTTATGTTAGTATTGTAAAGTGTTCACAGATATCATACCGGCGTTGTTCCTCATCATTGAACTCCGTGCGCTCCACTGGTTGCTGCTTCAATCCCATTTTCATATACTTCATCATCTTCCTACGGTGATATGCATCTAGATCATAGTACCTGTAATGGGAGTTCATAGAGAGCTACTACAAATGGATACTTCATTCATAAATTTACGTAAGATGAATTTCTCAAGTTCAAACTCAGAATTTCAGACTTAAAACTTTAAATAGGTTAATTTTCTAGTTTCTAATATATTTATATGGCATCCTTGTTCTACATTTTCTACCATACCAATGGTATGCCATTAGGTTTATCAGTGGGATTGTTTAAATGTTGACTTTTACCTTTCCTCTATGTTTGAAGTAATGATTTCAACAAACTATCATCCTGCATAAGCATGAACATACATGCAATGTAGCAATGATGTGTTAGGTGTAAAGGCCCGTAGTTCACAAATTAGGTAATTATTCGTACATGTGAACACATTGTTCACCTGGACAGGACACCTCCTTTTGTAATGTGAACACACCTTTTTTAGGCTTAACTAATATAATAACCTTTTTTCTCGTGTACCAATTAAGGCAGTTGGGTGCACCAAAAATCTGTGTGTCTCTACTCTCATCTCTACTACAGTCCTGTTTGCTGAACATCATCCCTCAGTAGCTGCTCCCTCAAACATCTCTCTCTACCTTTAACTGGTATTAGAGCCAAATTTCTTTCCTCTGCTTTGCTGCTGTGTTTTTTTTAGATTCAGAATCAGCAGAAAACTCTTCAGTTTTCTTTCAATTCTTTCAGACCCTTTCCTATCTGCATTCTGTTCAATTTCTAAAGAAATCTGTCATAAATCTTGGGAGCAAGGGCCTCTGCTTCAACTGAAGTGAAAAACCTCTTTGAAATCAAGAGATTTGATGGAAAAGGTTTCAAATTGTGGAAAGAGTGTATGCTGGGCATCCTTTTTCTGAGAGATTGTGAAGATGCTCTCATGCAAAAGAAACCAGAGGGCATGGAAAATGATGCTTGGAACACTCTGAATAAGAAAGCCATTACTTATATTAAAATGGCTGTTTCTGATGAGATTCTTGTAGATATAAAGGGCTTGATTACTGCCCGTCAAGTCTGGGAGAAACTTAAGACAACTTACAAGAATACTACTCCTGTGAATCAGGTGCATTTGATGAGAAAACTTGTCAGTATGAGGCTTGATGACTCGGAAGGTGCAACAGAGCATCTATCGTTATTCACAGGTACTCTCTCCCAACTACAAGATTCAAGATTATCAGCTTTTGATGACAAGCTCAAAGCTATCTTCTTACTTATGACTTTACCCAATTCTTGGGAAACATTAGTTGTTTCACTGTCTAATAGCCCCAACTTGACCTTCGATGGTGTGCGGGGCTCTATTCTCAATGAAGAGATCAGACGCAAATCTAGCGGAGAAGGTAGTGGTTCAGCATACAATATTAGGGGGAGATATGATAATAGGAACCCAAATGTAGGACAGAAATAGTAGTAAGAGAAGAGGGAAAGAAAAGCAACAAGATATCACACGCTATCAGTGTGGCCACAAAGGTCATAAGAAACCTGATTGTAGATATTTGAAGATGGAACTAGAAAGGAAGAAGAATGTAGGAGAGAAGAAAAACAAAGATGATAAGTTTAATACAACAGAGAAAGCTAATATGGCTTCAAATGTTATAATTGAAAACCTATCTGGTGAAGATGGTGATGTACTTCGTATTACAGGTGATGCCTTCATAGCTCATGTTCAAGACATGCAAATCACCAAAATAGATGTTATTGATGCTTTATTGTCAATCGATGATGGATTGACACAGACATGGATAGTAGACCCTAAGGCTTCTTTTCATGTTACTCCATGTTTGGAGTGCTTAACACGTTTCATGCAGGCAGAGTTATGGAAAAGTTTATCTTGGTAACAATAATGCTTGTCTTTGGATAATGGCACCATACACTTGTCTTTGGATAATGGTCAAGAGCTCGTGCTCAAAGATGTCAGGTATGTACCTAGCATTAAGAAAAGTCTGCTATCTGTAGGACAGATGGATTTGCATGGTTACACCACATTATTCGGTGGTGGATTGTGGAAACTTAAGAAAGGATCTATGGTTATTGTGAAAGGTTGTAAAAAGGGCACTCTCTACTGTTTGCAATGTAAAGCTTTATCTGGAAGGTTTCTTGCTATTGCTGAATCTGACTCTCATTTAGAGCTTTGGCTCAAGAGATTAGGACATATGAGCCGAAAAGGACTTGAAGTCCTTTCTACTCTAAAAAGACTTGACGTTAAAGGGTCAAAGCTGACTTTTTGTAATGATTGTCTATTTGGCAAACAAGTGAGAAATTCTTATTATTCTGGTGTCTCTCGTAAACCAAATGTGCTAGATTTGGTGCATTCTGATGTATATGTAGCATGCTTGTATAATCTTTGGGCAGTGCTGCATATTTTATTTCCTTTATCGATGATTATTCTAGGAAGATTTGGGTGTACTTGATGGAAAAAAAAGGGTGACGCATTTAAATCTTTTCATGCATTTGTGACTACCCCCAAAAAGGGACAAAACTGAAATGTCTTAGAACAGATAATGGGGGTGAGTTTACATCTGCAGAATTTAAGTCCTTTTGTGACTTACATGGTATTAAAAGAGAGCTCCATATAACCCTTCGTCAAATGAGGTGTCAGAAAGGTATAATAGGGCATTGTGTGAGTGAGTACGATGCATGCTGTCCACAGCTAATCTCCCTCGTGAATTTTGGGGAGAAGCATTAAAAACCGCGGTTCATATATGTAATCATTCTCCCAACAAGTCCTTAAAGAATGGAATCCTTGAGGAGGTTTGGTCTAGCAAACCAGCCTCATATGACCACTTGCAAATTTTAAGTTGTGATGTATTTGTACACATTAGAAGTGAGTTGAGAAACAAGCTCGATGTTAAGTTCACCATGGGCATTTTTATCGGCTATTGTGATGAAGGTGAAATGGGCTATGGGATTTAGTCACCTCAATCCAGAAAAATTGTACACAGCCGGGATGTTGTTTTTTATGAAGAAAAATTGCTGAAAAATGCTTGTTCCTCTGTTGGGAACTCTAAGAGTGTACATTTCAGCAATTACAGCCATCCACAAAATCTGAAAATAAACCTCATGATGTTATACCAAAGGTTGAATATGACGATCGACTAGTTATCCTTGAGCCAAAAGAAGTTGGACAGTAAAGAGATGCTCATGAAGGTGTTGGACAATGAGATGAAGGTACTGAACAACAAAATATAGGTGTTGAACAACATGCTAGACATGGTTTGCAACAGCCAGAAAGTGCTGAAACCGATTTTCCTCCAGATTTATAACAATTCCGAGAAATCAAGAAGAAATAAAATCTTTGTATGCAAATGATACTTGGGATCTTGTGTCCTTACATGAAGGAAGGAAAGCTCTTCCAAATAAGTGGGTTTATAAAGTAAAGAAAATTGAAGGGAAACCAAAATACAAGGCAAGATTAGTTGCCAAGGGTAGGTTATGCACAGAAGGAAAGTATTGACTTCCAAGAGGTCTTCTCTCTTGTTGTGAAGATGACCACACTTCCTGTGCTATTTGCTCTCACTGCAATGCTTAATCTGAAGTTGTACCAAATGGATGTAAAGACCACTTTTTTGCATGGTGATATTGATGAAGAGATCTACATGAAACAACCCGAGGGTTTTGTAGTCCCTAACAAGGAGCATTTGGTATGCAAACTAAAACATAGCCTGTATGGCCTAAAACAAGCACCACAACAGTGGTATAAGAAGTTTGATACTTTTATGCTTTCTCAAGGTTTTGATCGTAGCTATGCAGATAATTGTTTATACATGAGATCATTGTTTGATACTTTTATGCTTTCTCAAGGTTTTGATCGTAGCTATGCAGATCATTGATGACAATACCATCATACTTGTTCTATATGTGGATGATATGTTGCTAGCTCGGAAAAGAAAGACTAGTCTTGATGCTCTAAAAGATCAACTGAAATCGGTCTTCTCTATGAAAGATTTGGGAAATGCAGAGCATATTTTGGGCATGAGAATCAGTAGAAACAGAAAGAACACATTGCTGCTTTTGTCACAAGAAAAGTACATTTAAAAAGTGCTTAACAAATTTAATATGGCAGAAGCAAAGTCCCTTGGAGTTCCTTTGCCTTCATATCTAGAACTTAGCAAGGCTGATTGTCCAAAGGATGAGATGGAAGTCAATGCTATGAAGGGAGTTCCTTATGCATCAGTGCATGGTTCTATAATGTATGCTATGGTAGCTAATCTTCTAGATATTGCTTATGCACTGGGAGTTGTCAGTTGCTATATGTCTAATCCCGGAAAAGCACATTGGGAGGTTGTCAAGTGTGTTTTCAGGTATCTGTAAGGTACACAGAGAAAATGTTTATACTATGGGAAGGGTGCATTAAGTTTGCAAGGATATTGAGATGTAGACATGGCAGGTGACTTGGATACACACAAGTCTACTAGCGGGTATATATTTACAATTGCTGGTGGACCAATGTCTTGGTTCTCCAAATTGCAAAAGATTGTAGCATTGAGTACTACTGAAGCTGAATATATTTCAGTTACAGAAGCTTCAAAGGAAGCTTTATGACTCAGCAGACTTGCTGAAGATCTTGGCATGTCTATTAGTATTCCTGGGTTAGGATGCGATAGCCAGAGTGCAGTGTATCTGACTAAGAATGCGATGTTTTATTCGCGCACTAAACACATTGATATGCGACATCACTTTATCAGACAAGTTTTGGAGGATGGTCTAGTCACATTGACCAAGATCAAAACACAGGATAATCCTACAAAACTTGGTCAATGTGACTAGAAGTCTTGGCAAAGCTCAACATGAGCATTGCATGCAGTTAAGTGGGAGTTACTTGAATGTTCACATAGGACCTTTAAGTGGGAGGTTGTTAGGTGTAAAGGCTCATAGTTCACAAATTAGGTAATTATTCGTACATGTGAACACATTGTTCACCTGGACAGGACACCTCCTTTTGTAATGTGAACACGCCTTTTTTAGGGTTAACTAATATAATAACCTTTTTTCTCATGTACCAATTAAGGCGGTTGGGTACACCAAAAATCCGTGTCTCTACTCTCATCTCTACTACAGTCCTGTTTGCTGAACATCATCCCTCAATAACTGCTCCCTCAAACATCTCTCTTTACCTTTATGATGATTTGGTTGTGGACCATAAATTTTTGAAACGACTGCCACAAATCGCAATAATGATAAGAATGAGCATGCTAAGGGCATACAATGTGGTGGAGAAGTTGTGGACTACAAATGGCAGCGTTCAGCAGAAAAGTTAAATGAAAATGATAAAAAAATGCACCGAGTAGGTGACCTGAAATGAAGAGTTTGCACAGAACCTTGAAAGTTGAGGCATAGAACCATCAGATGTTTCACCACTACAGCCCATTGTGGAACGAGGTATAACCTCATATCAGAAATGTATGAGTTATACTGGACTACAGTCTAACAATGAACTGCGCAAGCTGGGTGAAAATTCTTGCATTAGCATGATATTCTAAGATAAATCCTCGTATATCATGTTTAACAATATTCTCAAAGCATTTTCATTGAGGGATCACCTTAATATAGGAGTCTTGTAGCAAAAACGTCGCCAAGAATATTGAGGCTTTCCACACATCTGTGTAAAGACTCAGAACATCCTTGTAAGTTGTGTCAGATAACTAGATTCAGATGACAGCTCCATGATGTGTGTAATCCTGCACACACTTTATATGCTTACTGTCTAGTGCTTAAGTTGTCAGAAGGCATTCCTTATATTCAATGTTTAGGAAATACCAATAATCTGATTTTTCCATAACCTCAGAGCTAGTTGTGCAGTTTTTAGAAGCATGTCATTTGGCTTTCCCTACCTTGGAGTTGTTATGCAGTTGTTAGTGCAATATGATATTTTCTATGAGAATTACATCAATATGTTCTTAATAATAAAGCGTTGGGAATTTGCTACATTAGGCGTCCATGGGCTGTGTTGAGGGAGAATCGTCTTTTTTTATTCCGGTGGTTTGCAAGACCATCATGTTACAGACCTTCTCTGAGTTGGTATTAATGTGATTATGCTTACAGAACCATCATGTCATATGCTACAAAAATAAAGCTCAGGCATTTGTCCGTGTCCTAAAAGAAAACCAGGGTAAGTACCTACTATTGACTAACAGTGCCAGTTAGGACATGTATGTATAGCCATCAAAGAGTTTTACACATTCTCTAAGGGTGGACAGTGTGATAAAAGCTAATGATGAGCAGTGAACATATTCACAAGGAAAAACCATCACAGTACCTACAATACTAGAACAAGATTCCAAATGGAGATGCATAGTTTCAGATATTTTAACAGGGATACCAGGTGTTATACGCAGAATGGCCTACAATGCATTCTTGGGGACATGGACTAGTTATCAGAGACTAAGGTTTCTAAAACATTTAGACTTTTGGTGCTGTCCTTGTGACATTACTCAGTCCCAACCTTAATCCATCTGAGCCCTGATCACTAGCCTCCCAACTTAACATTCATAACCACTACTGTTCCCGTTCCGTGTCCTTGACTGACTAGAAGTCACTATGATAATGATAATGCTTCTTGCAGGGTTACAAGATGATTGTGTGATATCTATTGACAGGAACAATTACAATGTAGATGATGATGGAGCAATTTCTAAGTGATCTTTTGAGAAGTGTACAAGCATTTAGCATTCTTTATTGAAGATGAACACAATATTACATGGTGAGTGGAAGCAAATGAGAGTATTTGACAGAAAAAACATCTTTCAAATATACATACTTTTTAGGTAAGGTTGCAGTGTTGAAGTCCTCCATGTACCTTTACAAACATAAACAAGTTTAGTTGTCAAACGAGGAGTATGCAAAACATAGAAACTTCTGCACATACATTTTAAGGCAGGAAATACAAAAATACCCTACTCTTTAAACATTTGTTTCTCTTCCCAAGCTGGCATAGTCTCCAAGTTCACCTGAAAAAAATAGTGACGTGAATGTTAAGTGACTGGAGATATTGAGATTCGATTCTTGGGAGTTAACCTTAGACTAATCAATAAAATGTTCGTACGACCATGCTAAACTAATGAAACATCAAAAGATATACAGTGCTCTCTGTTTTATGTTGCAGGGTTTTGCTTCATGCGATTCCAAATCAATTTCAACATCACCCTGAAACAATTCACTTGTGATACATGTCGTTTGACCCTCAAAAGTTTTGCTAGTAAGCAAGAGCTTCCGTAAAACGGCATATTAAAATGTGGAGACATTAATTTAAATGTGTGGCATGAACCCCATTGCATTGTAATTTTAGAAGTTTAAGTTTGTTATGCTATTTTTTCTTGTACATAGTGTTTGACTTAATTAACATAAGTTTTGATCAACTAACCAACATTTTTCATTCAAGCGGAAAGCTACAATCATCTCATTACATTCAGTAGTAACACATTATAAGCTCTTTTGAGGAATAACAAATGATGTTTTCGTTTTCCTAGTTATAATCGGCCTTATCCAGTCCTCATTAGCTGATTTAAAGAAAACACACAGTGAACCTGAATGCACTGACCTTTTTTACTTCTGCCAACCATGCACTGAACTCGGGTCTTTTAACCCTGAAAAAAGCAAAATAGGATGTAAATCAACATTCATATGTAGAAATTAAGAATGAAACAAGTGTGAGGATGCAAAGGACACAGAATATAGCACAAATCTTGAGAAAGAAGAAAGAACTTTGAAGCTCATTGGAGATCCATCATTCTTGGAATTCAAAATTCATAATGTCATTAATGCTCATTTATGCAGTTGCACAAATCACATTACAATCAGAAATACAAGAGAAAATAAATCAACTGAACAAAAACATATTTTCGGTTTCTATAAATATTAGCATGCAGTACAATGAATTGTCGAGACAAAGCGTTTAATACATGATATTTTGGTTACATAGTGACGCAGAAATTGCACCAAATGTATGAATGTCTTACTTATTTCAACAAAAAGGTAAGGTAATAAGCAGTCATCTGGCAATAAAAGTCTTAGAGCCTCAAAATGACAAAAATAAAACTTAGCACGGCATTCCAAGGACATTTAACAAAATGGAAGTTGAGAACTTGAGACAAGCCTTCATGGAATTTTACATACCAAATATTGATCAAATTTCAATAATGATGACAATATTCAACATTGCTTTAACATCTTTGCACAGTTTATGGTTACAAGAATTTATATGCACAACTGAAAAAGATAAAACCGCATCAATCTCTTTGATGATTTCGTACATTTATCATAGGTTTTACTACCTTTAAGTAAATCAACATTTAATTTTCTAGCGAGTCACAATTGAAGAAATTGTACAAATATTCAGTCTCTTTGATAATGTGATTCTTACCAAAAATCAGCATTTTTTTCAATAATTAAATCCAAATTTATCAACTTTCAATATTAATAGTAACTAAATTTAAACAGTGCTTCAAATTCTTTGCATATTTTACAATGAAAAATAATTAGAAGGACATTTGAAAACAAACTGAATGAAATGTAACATACCACATATCAATCTCTTTGATGATGCCATACTTTCCCCATGAATCAGTAACAGGTCCAGCTTTGCTTTTCTTCTCAGCTTTCTTCTTCTTCTTCTTTCTTTTCCTTCTTTCATAATCGTCATCGTCATCGTCGTCTTTACTTCTTCGCTCTCTATGTTTTCTTTTCTTTTCTTTCTTAATATTTCTTCTTTCTTCCTTTTCTCTCCTTCTTTTTCTTCTGCGCCGAGCTCTCCTCTCTTCTTCTTCAGAATCATACGAAGAAACAGAAGAATCAGACTCGTCAGAGCTACGGCCTCCACTCGAGCCGTCATCACTATCCCTTCTTTCGCGACTATTATCCTCCGAATCTTCATGTCCGGAGGCATTTCTCGGGCGTTTCTTCTTTCTGTGCTTGCTTACGCTCCTCTCTCGTTCTCCTCCTTTCCGTTTTCTCTTGGATATGTCCGTCTCCTTCTTCCTAGTAGTCGACGCCGTCTTCTTCTTCTGCTGCTGCTGTTGCGGCTGCATCTCGTCTTCATCTTCGTTCTCTGATCTGCTTGAACTGTAGCTGCCATCGCCATCGTCATCACTGAGCTGCTTCTTCTCTTTCATGGCAACGAGAGAACGAGTGTGTGTAGTCTAGTCTCTTTTGGCGGAGAAAGATACGGTGTTGGAGGCGGAGCAAAATACCCTCCCAAGTGTAGTTTTCGGAAATTATGGACCTTGCCCCTATGTTTCTAGAAAGTTCCGGAGCCTCCCGGAGGGACATCCCATCGGGTCCACTTTTGTGAGTGAAGCTCATACTTGTCTTCCAACCAGCTATGCCCATCGCAAAGCATATGAAGAAAAATGAGAAAAATAAGGTCAAGGATGTGCCCAATGTAGAAATTGGATACCTATGGAATGCGGGATTTGGCACAGAGGAATTGATCAATGAAGCGGATATATTGTGATCTCATTGAAACTTGGGACCATGATACTCTCAAAGGAATGAAGGTTTTGGGCATTCACATTATATATGCCTTGATATGGGCGAAAAATCCAAGACTTCGACTATCACGGGCATGACCATAATTTATCCCATGGTAAGTTGCATCGTAATATTCTACAGGCAAGGATAAAGTGTGAGGGTCAATCGAGAATGTAAAAAAGGGAGGATTACTTTTAATCTTAAGAATTGAGACAACTCATAAGGGCCAAGTGTGAACTTGCTTGGGGGCCTTAGGTCTAACTATATATATGAGGCCTAGTTACCCTCATTAGATACCTTATTCGACTACATCGAGATGTGATCTTGTGGTGAACAGACTCTTGTACGTGAGCGTGCCAATACCAGGTACGACTCGATGCCATGATGGTGGTATGGGATGTTGATTAAGGCTTGAGTCAGTGGATCGACACCCTTCTTTCTCTCTTTCTCTCTTATCTACCTATCATTTATTTCGTTATTACATGCTTACATTGGGAATAATCTCTAACATATGGTAACGAAGCGATTTTTCTAATGTTTCTTTTGATGATATTATTTGTTTTGGGTGGTGACCAATCGATGTTCAATCGAGCGCTCGATCTAGAAAGGCATCAACAAAGGAACTTCAGTACTTCCTTTCATTTTTATATGTAAATAATAACATTTTTATTCTATTCTTTCTTTTCCCATTCTCAATATATTTAAGTCGATATGTTAAAATGTGAATCATTCAATTATATTGTAGTGGTCATAATTTGTTTATATAAAACATACATATGTTATGTATGTGTATGAGGTCGTTACCTCAATTGCCATGTATTTGATATGCAATGTGTGTTGTATGCGTGCATGAGGGGCCAATACCTCAATTGTGTATTGTGTAGAGGCTACATCCCTCGGCTATGTATCTCAATTACATCCTTTGTTGGTTTATGTTTTGATAACGATTCTTTTATATATAAATATGTTCACATGTATACATATGTGATAATGTCATAAACATATAATGTATATATTAGGATTTTGTTACATGATATTGGTATATCAAATGTTGTCCTTTCGGGGTAAGGATGTTGGTAGTCGTCTTCACATTTTTTGTGGGAAATGGGTAATTACTATCCTTTTTTAACAAAAAAAATTGTTATCCCCGTGGTCACCTTGATTTTGTGACAATTAAACAAGCATGGTCACAATCATGTTGTGGTCGTAAGGGCTTTACCCACTTCATGCAAGTTGGCCGTATGAAACCCGCATCCAACATCTTGCACTCATTACATGATTACGGGGCCACCATGAGACCATCATTACAAAAGGCATTCATATACGAAGTAACCATTTGATGGGCCACTTGAACTTACTATGAAAAAGAAGGCTAGTGTTGGCTTGTCCATTAGGTTGCTACTTATGGTATGCCATAGTTTGGGTAATGGACCAAAATAGTTTTCTATTTAACGAGGGGAAAATAAGGGTTCTAGATACATATGTTTTCTTTATAAAAAAAAAGGTACATGCCTTCAAATATCTTTCATCCGCTTAAGTGTTAACCATTTAATATGAGCAAGCCATTTTGTTAGCTCAAGTGTTTCATGGCTTTGTTCTTGAGGTTTTGAGTTCAAATATGACCTAGACCATACAACATTATTGATACATATGATTATAATAACGTGTTTAGACTTTAGGTCTAAGTGCACTTTGGGGTCCTTGTTATAGGACCTAAAGAGTCAAAACCACATGGGTGGGGGTATAGAGACTTAGTTTATTGTTAACACTTTTTCGTGTATAGACACAAACAAACATGGTTGAGCCTCGGGGAGCCGCCATCAAAAAGTCGATATAGAGATCTGGGAAAGACATTCCGTTGTCATCCCAATGGCTTTTAAAACACTTTTTGTTACCATAGTTACATGATCTTGAACCTCAATCGAGTCGTATTTTTTACAAATACAAAATTTTCATAATTCTACCTTGAACGAGGTTTCTAAACTTCGGCAATTTCATGGTGCTCTAGAAACACGTGTCATTAGTATGCAATGAGATACTAATAGACCCGATGGATGTCAAGTTGAACCATCATTTGTTGTCAATCCATTTATGGGAGAAAAAAGGAGAGAACCGAAGAAGCAATTTGCACATGGCTTGGTGGATGAGAGTCTCATTTTGAGCTCTATCCCAAGTAAGATAGTATGAAGATTGCATATGTTGGTCGAGAACTAGGGGTAAGGTCGCCACCCGGTGGCGTAGGCTTTGCGTTATCGTGAGGAATTTTGGCTACTAGGAGAAAAGGTGTATTGAGAGCGCGTGAACGGGGCGTGCATTGATGCACTCGAAATGTCTTTGTACAATCATGCGTAAATAAGTTAGTGTTAGTTTAAGTATTGAGGAATATTAGGTAGGAGTGATTCGATAGGTATTGTAAGGCCACACGCATAGAGAATAATAATAATATCTGATGGAGGAAATCGAGGGAAATCTCTGCCCGAAAGTGGATGGCTTTATGGATGATGTAAAGGCCTCCCCTTGCTCTATAAAAGGAGAGGTATGAGATTGTTTTAGGGATTCAGGATTAAGAGGATGAAGTGTTGTCGGTTTGAGTGTTGAGCTCTCTCCCTCTTTCTTGTGCTCTGTATTGATCCAAGGAATAAGGTGAAGCCTCTGCTCGCGTAGGAAGCCTGTGAGCTCCCGACCAGAGGTTCATCATTTTGTGCGTGTGCGTGTGGGTGTGTAGAGCTCGCAACTCTGTTACCGACCGCGCTCGGTTGTACTCTTTCAAGTTCTTTGTTAATCATTAGTGTTTGTTGGGTCTCTTCTTGTGTTTGGATATCCCCGCCTTGTTCCTACTTTTGGCGTGTTTTCTGCGCCCCGAGCTCGTGTTCTTACTCCCCATTCTGTTTCTGTTGTGTGCACGTTTGAGTCCGTGAGCTCATCGTTGTTGTCTAGCATCCTGTCCGGAACAATATGCTTCTTCAAGCCCATGTGCCAACCGGTCGAGATCTGGGTATCGTTCTGGATTGGATACACGTCTAGATACCGCGACACTAGGTACGTGACTGGTAATCAATTTGAAGAATATATCCGGAAGACCTTCCTACTAACACCGGCTCCTTGGTTCAAGATCCCCGTGGTCCCTCCCCGTTTTGACACAGACATGTGGAAATCCGCGACAACGCTACCGGGAAATTTCCAAATACTTGGACAGACTTTGTCATAGTTTTTGATGGTCAATTTCTACAGTCTCTATCTTGCACCGAGGCAACAAAAGAATTAATGAACCTCTCTCGTTAGAAATTTCCTCACGACAAGATTATGTTCATCATGTTAGGACCCAAATTCAAAAATTGGGTCTAGAAGGGGACAATTGGTTAATCGTTTGTTTTGTCAATGACATTCCCAATTTGGATTATCATTGGATAGTGCACAATAAGGATCTAAAATCCTTTGAAGATGCCATTGAAATTGTCCTTCATTATCAATGCACTTTGAAGAAGGACCATAATAAACCTAAAGCGCCCGAGACTAAGCAATCACAATTCGTTAGGAAACGCAAGAAACCCAACAAGTTCTGGGATTGTGATTTTATGCAACCAAATCATTTTTGTGTGTTCTACAAAAAGAAGGGTCACACAAAAAAGCTGTTGAAGTGTCTCTCGGCGGATCGATTTCGATCCCTTCGGCATCGAATGGGCATAATGAAGAATCAATTCGATTAAATCAGACACCCAATATTTTTCTCGGACAATAGACCTAGATAGTTCAAACTTGTGCTTCAGTCTCTCTGAACTCAGCCAATCCGGCCTTCTGCTCTTTGGAGTTCACGGACTCGAACGAATTCTCGATTGTTCAGAAACCTTGTATCAATCTGCATTCATTTCGGTTTACCGATTTTAGATGTATATGCCCATTACGGGGGAGTGTTGAATACGGGCTTCTAATGGACATATTCACACCGTCTTCTTTGTACACACTAGGCTTAGGCTATTTATGTAAATAGTGAGAAGGGCAGTTGCCCTAAGTCAGTCAGTATATAAATTGACTTTGTAACCTAGTTATGGGGGGTTTTGCTTGAAGTTGCAATTGGAGAGACCTTTAGTGGTGATGTTATCACGTCAACTCCGAAGCAAATCGACAGTACCACATGACATTATTAGAGCGGAGTTTAGCCTACCCCCGATGTTAGTAGAAGCACTCTTTCAAGTGGTAGCTTTTATTCATCGGATACATAGTCAGCCACAAGATAGGATATCCCGTCGAGCCTTTGAGGCATCCCGATCCTTACATGTGTCTGGAGACACTAACTCTTGGTATAGCATTGTGGTGAGTTGGTTATTTGCAAATGGCATAGACATTAATAACCTACCTCCCCTTAAGTACAACCATGGGACTGATCAAACTTTAATCTCTCGTGAAGATCGTAATAAAGTGATACGCCAAGAAATATGGCAAATCTACACTCGATACAAATGGATCACCCCACGAGAGCCACTCCCATCTAAAATGGTGTACTATAAGGAACACTTCTTGCACTTCTCTAAGTTAGGGTTTATTACACGACCAAGATACCTAGATACTTTCTTATCAAATGCACTAAGGGTGGCCATTGGACAACTTAGGATATCATCTCACCAACTTGAGATTGAGAATGGTCGAGCTAATAGAGTCCCTAGAGAGGAAAGGCTATGTAGGTTATGCCACATAGAGATAGAGGATGAGTATCACTTCACATGCAAGTGCCCAACTTATGCTGAGATACGGGCGGAATACCAAGACATACTAGGACCCTCTCCCACCCTCTCCAAACTATTAGATACCCCGAGTGTAAAGAGACTAGGTAGGTATATCTTAGAGCTAAAACAACATAGGGAGGATAAATTACAAAGTGTTAATCATAACCCTTTTACTACTCATCAACATGTACCTAGTGTAATTTTTCAGGAACATGGGGAGACGATGAATGTGGATACACTTATGCCGCTCGGCCTCTCCCTTGAGGAAGCAGAAATACAAAGAGCAACCAAACGTCCTCGGATGTTGGGTTTCAACACAAGTCAACGTGGAGTAGAAAAGATTAAGAAGATAAGGGAACGTGAGCTACGTCGACTCGAAGCTATGGTTGGGGTACCTCTTACATGGGGACCACGGGCCACATCCACATGGCAACCCTTTGACCCCCCGCTTCTCTTCGAGAGACTTGGATGGAAATGAAATTAGGCCTAGTATAGAATCATTCTCATTGTAGAACATGTTTTTTATATAGAACATGTTTGTTGTTTTCTTAGAACTATTTAGCTTAAACTCTATTTTATCTTATTTTTATTTTTACTTTCGATGAATGGGTAAATATCCCATTTTTGTTGTACACCATTTGTCTCATGGGCCAATTTTGGCCTTAGAAGACGTTAATATATCTTTCTTTCTTTCTTCTTTCTTCTCTCTCTCCCTCTTGTGTACCAGTTATATTTCTGTCTATGTTGCCATTAATCCACCTTGCTTGCACACGCTTATGATCTTCTTCCAAAAGAGTACTGATTTTGTTCCGCAGTAGATGATAGTGTCTCCAACACAACGCTCCTCGACCCCTCAGGTTCCGCGCTCCTCAACCCCTATAGTTAGTACGTCTTCTCTTCAGGCCCTTCTCAGCTTTCTCATTGTTGCGACATTGGCACCCTTTGACCCATCAGATCCCCATATTGGCGTGAGCTTCAACTACCTCCTTGTCTGCTTGGCCTTCATGCGATTTGGCTAGTCCGAATCATACCATTCAACCGAATTAGTTGTCTTTGATTCATCTTCTGTCCTGTCTAAATCGGTTGTATCCGACTACATCTGCCCACGTCTTGGTCCTCGCCTTCTTCTTTCGGTTGACTCTTTCCTTCTTGACTCTGCCACCTCTGGCTCTCACTCCCCCTTGTCTAGTTGATTCTGACTCCGGCTTGTTCTAGTGGCCACTCCCCCTACATTCGTCCTCGACTTCCTTAGTCGTCCTGAAATCGAATTCTTCATCCGATTCGGTTTTTCGGACTTCATCTTTCTCCCTCGCACTCTCACTTCCCCCCCTCAAGTTCGGCATGTCGAGGTGCTGCAAGCCAAGCATACTCGAAAATTGTTGTAACTTGTCTAGGCTGAGAGGTTTGGTGAGGATATCGGCAACCTACTGATCCGTCAGAACATACACAAGTTCGACTTCACTAGAGAGAACTCGCTTGAGGACAAAATGATAGTGCACCTCTATGTGCTTTGTCCGGGCGTGAAAGATGAGGTTCTTGGCTAGTTGGATGTTGTCGAGATTGTCGACTTAGACACCTCCAAATGCAGATCCTGCAAGAGCCTTTTGAGCCATGTGGCCTCGCATGTCATGACAGTCACTCGGAACTCCTCAATATTCGGCCTTGGTGCTCGATAGTACAAATATCAGCTACTTCTTACTGCTCCATGCGATCATTGCACTTCCCAAGGAAAAAGTGTATCCGGAAGTCGATCTACAATCACCAACATTTGTGGCGCAATCATCATCCATGTAGCCAACAAGCTGTTCGGCTACATCGGTTCAATATAGCAACCCTCTATCCTTCGTGCCGCTCACATATCGTAAGATTAGATGCGCGCACTGAAGGTGGTCGATCGTCGGTTGCGACATAAATTGACTGATCAGACCGACCGGATAGCTGAGGTCCGTCCGGGTAATGGTCAAATATATAAGGCTCCTGACAATCAGTCGGAACTGTGTCATGTCACAAGTCGACCCCGATTCGAGGTGAAGCTTGACATTCCGGTCCAGAGGAGTTGCGACGGATTTACAATCCGTCATCCCGAACTTGAAGAGCATACTCAACACAAAATGCCATTGGCTGATCAGTATGCCTTCGGGGGTGCGGATCACTTTGATCCTGAGGAAGTAGTGAAGGTTCCCTAGATCCTTCATATTAAACAATGTTACCAATTGGGACTTTAGATGCTCGATTTCTTCTAGGTCGGCGTCGGCGATGACTAAATCATCGACATATAACAAAATACTTACTGGTCCATTCTGACCCTACCTTATGACCAACGAAGAGTCTAATTTCGATGGAGCAAACCCATCCTACGCAACCTCTACATGATCTTCGTGTTCCAGACACGTGGGGCTTGCTTAAGTCCGTAGAGAGACTTCTTTAGTCTGCAAACTGCCGATGTGTTCAGTTCGGATAGAAATCTAGGGGGTTGTACCATGTATACCTGTTCCTCAAGCTCGCCTTGCAGGAACACATTCTTTACATCCATCTAATGTAGATGCCACCCCTTTGCTGCCACTACCGCTACCAAGACATAGATGATCGTCATCTTCGCGATCAGCGTAAAAGTCTCATCATAATCGATGTCGTGTTGTTGCGCATAGCCCTTTTTTTTTTCGTAAGTACCTTACCCTAGTGGTAAGTTGTTAACACTACAAGCATTGTGTCGTGGGTTCAAAACCCAATCTCCTCACCTCTCTATTATATACTTCATATGCTCTTATAATTCATTAGATGCCACTGTGGAATGTAGGGGTTCAACCCATGACCACCTGGTCTCCATTGCGCAACCTTACCAACTGAGCTACATCCATCTGGGCTTGCGCATAGCCCTTGGCCAGTTGTGTCTTGTATCGGTTGACGGAGCCGTTGGAGTTGTACTTAACTTTATATACCCACTGACATCCGATCGGTTTTACACCCTTGGGGGCGTCAACCAAGTCCCACGTCTTGTTTGTCGTTAATGCACGCATCTCTTCCTCCATGGTGTCATGCCAATTCGCATCCTTCATCGCCTTTGTGTAGCTCTCCGGTGCCGTGTGGTTCTTCACACAAGTGTGGCATATAGATACAAAGAGCCAAAGAGATGCAGCCTATACGAGTTCGACCAATGGGTATCATCATTAAAGACCCACCAAAGTGCCATGCATGCGTTCATTGAGTTCAAGAGTCTCTTTGCTCAACTCTCGAAGTGGGATCGAGGATTGGTGGGGGTGAATAAAGTCCTTATGTTCGTGAAATCGATAAATCTGAAGGAAAGGAATGCCATTGGAATTTGACTGGAGGATGAAGATGGTGCAAATGGCCTCACCGAAAATTGGGCCTATGTTGAAAGAGTATGTCGGCAACATGACAAGAGAAAGATGGGAATCTTGTTGACGACATCATGTTCTATGAGGGACGATCAAAGGAGGATGAGATGTGGCAACATGCCACCACCAAAGGAAGAGAGCTCAAAGAGAGAAGATTTGAAGACACTCAACATAGAAGCTTTGATGAGAGAAGTATTCGAGAACTTAAAAGCGCAAGTCGATGTTGAAGAGGAGTTTATAATGGAGCCAAAACTGATGCAAATGGTGATCAAGGAAGAAGAGACCTCCCAACAAATGTGGAGTAATAATATGGCCAATATGAAGGCCCAGGTTCGGTACGACAGTACCATGGGAGCTGTGGAACAAGCCACCTTCTCAACTTATGGAGGAACGATGGTCAAGAGAATGGCCGAAGTCTCGAGAGCGGGAAATGCTGCTTTGAGAGTGGACAAGCGTTTCAGAACACATGTTGTGTCCGAAACATCAAGTGATGAAGAAGCAAGCATGAGAAAAGCTTGCGCGATCGAGGAAGACAATGGGTACGAGGCCCATGAGTCTGAAGAGATAGTCGTGGAGAATAATGTCGAGGTGAAGAGGGTAGACGACGACCATGAAGAGACTTTCCTCACAATGGTTCTAGAGACTTGGGCATTAACTAATGTAAGACCCAAGAGATGGAAGGTGGTGGTGAGGAAGCAAAGGTCAAAGTCGATACGAATAACCTCAAGGTGGATGCGACTAAGGGTAGCACGACAAAGACAGACTACAAAAATGTATGGATCCCTCCACACCGATTCGAGAGACTTGGGCATTAACCAAGGTCAGACCCATGAGAAGGACAATGGCGACAAGGAATCAAGGGCCGAAGCTGATGTGTGTGACAGAGAGATAGCAAAAGAGATGGCTATGGACAACATGACAAAGGCAAAAGTCAATAAAGATGAGAATCCCTCCACACCGGTTCTGGAGATTTCAGCAGTTGTGCCCGAGAGCCAACATAAGACCAGAGAGATGGAAGGTGGCGGCGAGGAAGTGAAGGTCAAAGCTAATACATATGATGAAGAGGTCAAACAAAGCACAATAGTGCACGACGAGGGCCAAACGAAGGAAGTGAATTCGAAGGGCGTTCCTTGGGATTTGGTCACAATATCTAACTTGAAAGAGGACACCATTACGAAGATCGAACCATCGATGGTCAACTCTCACATGAGAGCATACTATGAAAAAGGAAGAAGTGGAAAACATGCTATCTGGTTATCTAAGGGCCTAAATGTGAGCATGTACTTAAAGCATGGGCTACAAGGAATAGTCAAAGTCGATGTTCCGATGAGGCCTAACAAAGACAAGCTTGGATTGACGGAAGAACGAAGATTGAAGTGTCTTGTCCATGAAGATGCGATTTGGTGGTTGATGATGAATATGTGCAAGATGAAATGGATGACAGGAACTACATGCTCCCTATGCGCAACGTGTTACCGGCCGACAAAGGAGTCCAGAGTGGGAAACGGAGAGCTAATTAAGGAGTAGGAATGTGGTTGTAATTAAGCTATGAGTGTGGACGAACGGACCGGAATCGGTATGTCGTTCCGGATTCGGACCGATCCCGAACATGTGCGGATGGCACCGTTTTGTAATACAGACCGGAAACCTATTTAAAGGCCCGGATACAATGTAATAGTTAGCGGTTAATTAATGAAAGCTTAAGCGTTGTTATATCTCTGTGTTAATTGCCGTTCTGTCTTAATTGTTATATCTTACGCATGTTATGAAGAAGATCCTAATAAGTAACTTAACTAAGTCGGATTAAGCGTTGAAGTCTAATCCGGTTGCCGTAACACCCTTTGGTGAAGTGTCTCCCGTAGACACCCTGTGTTAGGCCATTGTCCGGCCCGAAGAGTTAACAAAGTTTTTGGCGACCACGATTCCTGTTTTTGCAGCGAACGACGGCACAGATGGATGTCTAGATCAACGCAAGACCTGGTTACAGATCGAACTCGACGCCTTGCCGAAAGGCAAAGGAGACGCGAGGCTTTCCAGCAAGCGGCGCAGGAAATTAGAGCGGATCGCTCGTTTTCCAACGTAATCCGGAGAGTAGCGGAGGACTCCCTCTTGTTACAGCAAACATCGTACCCGGGCGACGACAACAGCCTAAGCAGCCTCCGGGAAACCGAATCCCTTCTCCACGCATTGGCAAACGGAGAAGGCGAAGCAGAGGCCTTTTCAGCATATGAATCGGACTCCGAAGGGGAATACAACGTGCACACGAACTACCGTAGCAGCAACGAAACCCCGGGCGGACCGGAGGACGAAGGATCGGATACCTTACCGACACCGGAACCGGAATCGGAAGTGCTAACGCTGGAACCCCCGGAACCAGTAGAAGAAGAACGACCTCCGACACCGGAAGTCGAAGAGGAGAGGCCTCCGTCACCAAAGGAAGAGAAACAACTGACACCGGAATCAAATCGGGAAAGACCACCGACACCGGAGAAAATTCCGGAACGAGCACCAACACTACCAGCCCGCGCACCGATACCGGACGACGACATGCCGTTCCAGTACTCCAAATATAGAGATGATCCGGACGCGGAAGCTCATGTGCACGCCTTTGAACAGACAGGGGAAGCCAACCATGTGTCCCAGCGATTGACCCCAGAAGAAGAAGAACGCTCTAAGATAGCGGAATTTGGCATCACATTGGAGGGACCAGCAACAAGATGGCGCCGGACGCAGGACCCGTCTACCATCAACACCTTTGCAGATTTAAAAGCTAAATTCATGCATTTTTTTCAAAAGGAGGTGGACCAGACCGTAATGATAGGTTTATTTTATACCATCCGGCAAGAGGCAGGGGAGAGCATTCCCCAATTTGTCATCCGGTTTCAACGGATGCATAGTCAGCTTACCCGTGCACCCCCAGAGGAGGAATTACGGACGATATTCCTAAACGCGCTCCGGGAACCCCTACGCACGGTTTGCACGGTAATCGATTTCCGCACAAGTACCATCGACCAGGTCATTGACCGGGTGAAAGAGATGGAAAAGACAAGCTCCTGGCTCACACTGGGCGCACTTCAATGGGCGTTACCGTCCGATGAAGACCTCCGGTTTCGGCAAGCAATACAGTGCACAACCTGCTTGAATTCCGGACACTCGGCTCTAGAATGCACCATGAGGACGCAATGTGTAATCTGTCAATCCAAGAGCCATACGACGGATAGGTGCGAGTATAATCTGTTGACTCGGCAAGCACCGCCCGTCCGACAAATTGAGCCACGCAGTAGCCGGGATGAAGAAGACGAACGCTGGCGGCGAATGGACCGTGACTGACCGACATAGGATGTCCGGTATGGCGAGCGACGGGAAAATGATGTCCGGTATGGTGATCGGCGAGAGAACTATGACCGGCATGATCGGTACCAGGATTACAATAGACGATACGAACAGTACGACCGGGAGCACTCCCCCGGGTATCGTCAGCAACGGGAGGAATACGGCAGATATAACGGGCAACCCCGTCAAGAGTACCGTAATAAGAAAAGCTATAACAAAAAACGGCATTTTAAAAAAGGCGGCTACCCTCGGGATCCGGAACAAGGAGCTCCAAGTAGCCAACCGGTACAAAACCCTGCGCGTACCGTAGGACCTGCCCCGGGCACAACAGACAATGCCGAATCTAGCAATGCCCAGAAGGCCTACTGCTACTACTGCCGACAGGAAGGCCATTATAGTAACCAATGCCCGGTGAAGAGCTATGAAAAACGACCAGCGGTAAATATGGTAGTCCCTGAGGTGGCAGACCTGCAGCAGGTGACCACAAGGTCGAAGGGCATGGCCAAAGAATGGGAGACACAGGAGACCATTCAGAAACAAGCAACGGAATGGGTAAAGAAAGCAAACGAGCAGAATGTCACAGACTTACAGCAGCAAAAGGAGAACACCGCAGGGCTTGCCAGCGGTAGTCACTCCGAGAACGAGACATGGCAGGCGTTGCAAGAATGCCAAATTACGTTACCACTGGGAAGACTCCTACAACTCGTGCCTAGATTCACGAAAGGACTGAAGACGGCCATGACGGCAGGAGAACCATCACCGGCACCGATACTCTTCTCGAATCCGGAGGAGGGACCAACAGTGGTAGACACTAGCAGTCCGGTAATCACTGCCATTGTAAAAGGGAAAGAACTCCCCGACACAGTTATAGACGGAGGCTCTGGGGTAAATGTAATAAGCCTCCGGACGTGTGAGGACCTAGGAATCCATGAGTGGGAGCCGTGTCCGTTCTGGTTGCGGATGGCCGATACAAGCTCAGTGCGGCCGACAGGATTAATACGGAAATTAGAAGTCACCGTCGGCGGGCATACATTTCACATCTCGGCCGTAGTGCTACAATTACAGGCACAAGGCGCATACCCGCTATTGCTGGGGCAGCCATGGTTGAAAACGGCACATATCAAACAGAATTGGCGAAAAAATATAATTACCTTCCGGCGAGGAAAAGCCAAGGTACGGGTACCAACACAGCCAAGGACGAGCACTGGCAAGGAATGTACACCGTTGTATGCGGAATGCGTCAACATGCTAGAAGGGTTAGCGGACGAAGAAGAAGCTCAATACCTGCAGGAAAACCCGAAGATAATACCCCTCTTCGAAATTGACATTGCCGAAGCCGTAGCACCGTACTTACCGCAACCGGAAGAGGCGGAAGCAGAACCGGATAAAGACGCAATCCGGGAGTTACGGCAAGCGTAGGAAGCGTTGGAACGGGAAATGGCCGTTTCACAACGCGTAAAAGCATCGCAACTGGAAGAGGTGAATTTAGGCACCACGGACGAAGCAAAACCGGTGCACATTGCCAAGGAGATGAAGTCCGAAGACAAAACGGTGATGATCACCTTCTCACGGAATTCCGGGATGTGTTCACCTGGTCATACGAAGATATGCGAGGACTAGACCCTCAGTTATACCAGCATCAAGTACACTTGAGCAAGGACGCAAAACCAGTGGCACAAAGACGGTACCGGATGAATCCCAATTATGCTGCCAAGGTCAAGGAAGAAATCGACAAACTGCTAAGAGTTGGCTTTATCCGTTCGGTTAAGAAAGAGACATGGCTGAGCCCGATCATAGTCGTACCGAAGAAGAACGGAAAAATTCGAGTTTGCGTGGACTACCGGAAACTCAATGCGGCTACGGTAACGGATGCGTTTCCACTTCCGTTCACAGATGGAGTGTTGGATGCCGTCGCCGGCCATGAGGTCTATAGCTTCCTAGATGGATTCAACGGGTATAATCAGATCCGGATGCCCCCGACGACCAGGAGAAAACGGCATTCGTCACCGAATGGGGGGTGTTTGTGGCCGTGGTGATGATGTTCGGACTCAAAACGGCACCGACAACATTTCAACGAATCATCATGGAAATCTTTGGTGAATATATCCCGGCTTTTATGCAGGTTTTCCTTGACGATTTCGCCGTCTATAGCCGGGAGGAGGACCATTTTCAGCACCTCCGTCTTTGTCTAGAAAAGTGTAGAGCGTACCGGCTAAGCTTGAATCCAACAAAGTGTGTATTTGGCGTGTCCAGTGGAACTTTATTAGGACATATCGTGAGCCAGGAAGGTATTGCAGTCGACCCAGACAAAGTGAAAGCCATATTAGAAGCACCGGCGCCGGCAACGACAAAGGCATTAAGCCGGTTCTTAGGCCAGATCCGGTGGCACAGCCGGATGCTCCGATACTTGGCCGACCTGGCTACACCGTTGCATGCCGCCGTACATCGGACACCATTCCAGTGGACCGATACTGAGGATAGGGCGTATAAGGCCCTCAAGGTACTATTGTCGCAGGCACCGGTAGTACAACCTCAGGATTGGAGTAAAGAATTTCACGTGTTCGTGGACGCCTCCGACATCGCAATCGGAAGCGTACTGATGCAGCTTATGGAACCAAAGTGGTACCGGCCAGTGTACTATGCCAACCGAAAGCTATCCCAAGCAGAACGGAACTACTCTACTACGGAACGGGAAGCCCTAGGGATGATCTACAATGTGACAAAGTTTCGGCACTATTTATTGGGAAGGAAGTTTTCCTTCCATGTAGATCATTCAACACTCCTTTACCTGGTGTCCAAGGCGTCACTCACCGGCAAATTGGCCCGGTGGACCTTACTGTTACAAGAGTTCGAGTTTGAAATATTCCACCGACCCGGTATACAACATGCCGTAGCGGATTACTTAAGCCGATTGGAGTCCGGAGAGACGGGTGACGGAGTACCGGATGAGTTTCCGGATGCGGAGCTGTTTCGAGTCACTACGGAGACGGCAGCAGATGAGACAGTGGCCCAAGAAGACAAGTGGCTCACAAATATGCACCAGTTTCTGAGCACAGGACTGCCTCCGGAAGAGCTGAATCGGGACGAACGGAAACGCCTGGCGGTACAAAGCCGACATTTCTGCTTACTGCAAGACACACTGTACCACAAGGGAGCTGACGGCATATGGAGACGGGCGGTGCGCAGCGATGAAAAGGAACTGATACTGAGGGAAGCCCACTGCGGAGTTGCCGGAGGTCACTATGCCGGAGATGTGACAACCAGAAAAATATGGCAAAGTGGCCTATGGTGGCCAACGACATTAAGAGATGCGGTACGGTATGCAAAAAAATGTGACCTATGCCAGAGAATGGGCCAGCCAACGGAGCAGGCTCGTATGCCACACCAACCGGTACTACCACTCGAGCCATTCCAAAAGTGGGGGCTGGACTTTGTAGGACTGTTCAAGCCACCGGCAATGAGAACGGGTAATCGGTACGTTATCGTTGCTACGGATTACTGCACGAAATGGGTGGAGGCTAAAGCTTTACGGGATAACACCGCTGCGTCAACGGCAAAGTTTCTATATGAGTACATCTGGTGCCGTTACGGATGCCCCATTGAATTGATAAGTGACCAAGGGGGGCACTTTCTCGGACAAGTAGTGGAAAGCCTAACGACCTTCTATGCCGTGGTCCACAAACGAAGCACACCTTACTATCCACAGGCGAACGGATTAGCGGAATCAACAAACAAGACGCTCCAGAACATCCTTCGAAAGATCGTCAACGAGAACCGGACGGATTGGGACACAAAGCTACATAGTGCGCTTTGGGCATACCGGACGACATACAAAACGAGCATCCGAACAACACCGTTCCGGTTGGCGTTCGGACTCGAGGCGGTCATGCCGGTAGAATTTCAAGTACCTAGCTTACGGATCCAACTACGAGAACGGCTGAACGAGAAGGAGTCGGAGACAATAAGGTTGACAGCGCTGTGTGAGCTGGAGGAACAACGGTTGGCCAGCATCCTACATTTAGAATTGGAGCAACGGCGACGGAAAGCATTCGTCGACCGACACAGGAAAGGTAACGAAAAAATGTTCGCAATCGGCAAACCAGTGTTATTATTCCAAACCCGGATGGGCAAGATGCCGGGTAAACTAAGGTTTAGATGGACCGGACCATATTGGCTAACACGGGAGTATAATGGGTCCTACCAGTTGGGGACACTTGCCGGCGAAGTGCTGGGCAAATGGGTCAACGGATTCCGGTTAAAGGCATATAGAGGACCGATGCCTAAGAACCCGTTTGAGCAAAGGACCGACGGCAACCACCAAGACGGCAAGCCGGGAACCGGAGAGAATGAGGCCGGTAAGGGTTCGGGAGGACCAACAGACATGTGACGTCACACTAATAATAATAATAACTGAAAAAGAAAAAAAAAAACAATAATGCAAAAGCGAGGAATGAATGGATGAAAGAGCGTGGAGCAAAAAGGTACGTAGTGGGCATTTAAAGCGCCACCACAGGACATAATGCTATTTTAAGTACACGACATGCACAAACTCGAAAAAGGCGCCAGAATGCACAGACAAAAACCATTGCGCGTAGAGACCCTCTACTTTCGCGAACCCATGAGCACAGAAGCACCGAAACGCTGCAAGATCATCAGACGAGAACCTGCGCACAGAGAACCACCGCCTTCTGAACTCTCTCTTTCTCAACCCCGCTCTCATCACCATCCATCCTCGTCACCGCAATCCGACCCCGACACAGAGATGGACCCGCAAATGCTGCCGGAAGCCGCCAAGACATGGCTGAAGCAACACGGGCTCAAGGGCTTCTTGATGATGATGGAAGTACCGCCACACAAAGAAGTCGACAAAGTGATCAAGGAAATCGATACAGAGGTCATAATGGCAGAGGCGATTCGAGCATTGACAGGCCTTCCGGAGGGAGGCATACTCACGATCGACAATCCAACCCCGGAGCAACTCATCAGGTATTTTGGTGAGTACTCTCTAGCCAGCAAGGGCTACCGGACACAGGGCGGCGGAGATATGCTGTTCCGCGAAATTGCTCGTGTGCTCCATGAATATGGCCACGTATACCCTAGACCACCTGTCATGCCGCAGAACCGGGCAGGGATGATCATCGCCACCTATGAAGGGATCAAGGTGGATTGGCCGGTATTGATTGCAGAAGGGTTGTGTGCGGCGATCGAGATCGTCAGAGGCAAAGACAGCAAAGAAGGCCGAGACGGACGAAGGATATGGCACGCCGTAACGCAGTGGCTCACCTTGCTGGTGCCACCCGTTCAGACCGTCCAGCCCAAGAAGCGAGGAAGAGTGCCGGACGGCACCCCAAGGACGGCTTCCAAACGGCAACAGATGTTGGCCTCTAAGGCGAGTAAGGGAAAGGCGGTGGATGCAGAACAGGCGGTAGCAGGAAGCGGAAGTCGGAAGCGCCCAACGGAGGCGCAGGAGGAACCACTGGCACGGCCCGTAAAGGTCACACTCCGTCGACCGGTGAATCGAGAAGTGGACCCCTTGGCGGCAAAACTCAATGCCAGAGCTCAAGAGGAGGAAATAGAGGAGGAGCCTATGGAGCACCTCCAGCGACGGTCGTCGGCAAGGACCGTTGAGGCAACCGGGAAACGTTTGGACCCTCAGATAGAGGGAACACCGGCTCCCCATACTGAGACTCCTACGCCAAGGAAGGAACCGGAACCGGTGCAGATGGACCCGAAAACAGAAGCCCCGGCACCACCGGCAACACCGGCAAGTTCCATCCCGCCAGAGCCGGAAAGGTCACTGTAGCCTCCCTCGGTCAGCCAAGAAGAAGCGCAAGGGGAACCAGGACAGCAGGATGGTCCACGGGCAGAAAAGGAACTGCAACTCGGCGCAACCAGGCGGGACCACCCCTCTACAACCGAGCCCATCTATCAAACCTCCGTGCAAGCACAACAAGGCACCGGTAGCCTGTGGCTCCGGTGGATAGGCGAACAGATAGCCGGAGCAGTGGGGTATATAGAGGCGGAAGAAAGAGCGCAAAGCGAATGGTTGCTCGTCACAACCGAACAACTAGAGACGGCCCGGTCCAGAATCCGGTGCCTTGAAAAAGATTTGAATTAGGTCACGACAGAGATGGCCAAAATACGGATCCAATCACCGGTGACTCCGGTAAGTGTACAAAATAATGAAACGGAACGACCTATATGTTGAGAACCAAGCTCAACATGGTATGTGATGCTTATGAGAAATAAGCTATAGTAGCTATTTAGCTACTAGTGAACAAAAAGGTAAAACAACTATTTAGCTAGTGACAGCTAATTAGCTAGTGAACAGCTATTTAGCGACTGACAGCTAATTAGCTACTGGCAGCTAATTAGCTGCATGTGTAATAACTTATGACTTAGGTAAAAGTAAGTGAGAGTAAATAGGAAGGAAGTAGTAAGAAAAAACAGAGAATAGTGAGTAGAGAACTCTGAGAGAGAGTGAGAGACCAGAAGACTGACGAGAGCAAGTTGAGCTCTACATGTAATAGAAGAAAACCATTTTGCTACTACAGAGGTAAGTCCCCTTTCCTTTCTCTGTCTGTTTAGAGCACGCTAACGATCCAACACACTACGATCCGCCGCGCACATAAGAAGAGCCCGAGTGCCTTCTTCACGTTTTCTTAACATGGTATCAGAGCAGAGTAGCTCGTAAGGAAGAGTATAGCAGTGCCTTAATCTGAGAAAGTTATTTCTCTGGTTGCTGATCAGAAATCAGAAAGTTACTTGTTGAAGTAACTAAAGCAAAACCCTGGTTTTTTGGAAGAAAAAAATGGCTGCAGAGAATGTAGGCCAAATGGTCACAGAGAAATTAGATAAAAACAATTTCCCGGCGTGGAAATTCAGAATGACAAACTTTCTGATGGGGAAAGGATACTGGGATTACATTGAAGGAGACCTAGAAGAGGCTCCAGAGATCCCAGAAGAGAATGCAACAGCTGCACATATTAAGGCATTTAAAGATTGGAATCAAGGGGCAAGGAAAGTAATGCATTGGCTATCACTCAGCATCTCAGATTCAATGCTTGGGCATATACAAGATGCTATGCTCCCAAAAGAAGCTTGGGACAGTTTGGTAAAACTGTTTGCAGTAAACACAAAAGCTAGAAAGCTACAGTTGAAGACTGAGCTAAATACCTTAGAAAAAGGTAAGATGTCAATAAATGAGTATGCCCTAAAAATCAAGAGTATATGTGAATCACTTGCTTCTATCAATGTGAAGATAGAAGATGATGACAAAGTGGAAATATGCTTAAGAGGCTTAGGACCTCAATACAAGAGTTTTAAAACTTCTATGCTCACAAGGGATAGTATCCCAAGTTTTTCAGATCTGGTCTCAATGCTTGTGGTAGAGGAAAGGAATCAGATGGATGATGCAAATAAAGAAAATCTTGAGAATGAGGGGCAAGCCCTATATAATAGTGCTGGAAGAGGCCGAGGAAGAGGCCATGGAAGATTTGGCTCAGCAAGAACCCACAATAATGGTTATCAAGGAAGAGGACAACAAACCATTAGAGGAAGAAACAACAACAGAGGCAGGGGGAGCAACCGAGGTAGAGGTAAGCAAACATATGTAAATGATGATGGCTGTTGGTATTGTGGAAAACCAGGCCACACACAGGCTGAATGTTACAAGAAACAAAATGATGAGAAAAGAGGAAAAGGACAACAGAGTAACTATGCCTCTACTAGTGAAGATTGTGAAAAGGAAGGTGTTCTTGTAGTGCAACATGAGATAGCAGCAGTGGCTGAAAGCTCACAGAAATGTAATGAAGAGTTTACGTGGTATGTAGACTCGGGGGCATCTAACCATATGACTGGACATGCAAATTGGTTTGAGAGTTTAAGAGAACCAGAGGTTCCTGGTTATGTACAAACAGGTGATGACACAACTCACCAAATAAAACATGTTGGAGATATCCCATTGTGGGAAGAAAGAGGAAAAACCAAGTATATGTTGAATGTGATGCATGTTCCAAACCTTGCTAAGAATCTGATTTCTGTTGGACAGATTGTAGAGCAAGGTATGCAAGTGAAGTTTAAGCAAAGTGGATGCTATATAGAAAAGAATGGGAAGCTCATTGCAAAAGGGAAGAGACAAGGAAGAATGTTTATCTTGGATGTAGAAATGCCCAAACAGATTTCAGCCATGTTTGCAAATGGAACGAGTGTAATCTCAGATGTGGAAATGTGGCATAAAAGAATTGGCCATATAAGTATGCAAACATTAAAGAATATGTTGAGAAAAGATGCAGTGGCTGGACTGCCAAACTTGAAAAAGTGTGAAATGGGAAAAGTATGTGAAGCATGTCAATATGGTAAGCAAAACAGGTTGCCATTCCCTCATGAGAGACATGTAAGCAAAAATCTGTTGGATTTGGTACATACAGATGTATGGGGACCAACAAAGAATGCATCTATTGGTGGATGCAGATTTTATGTTACATTTATTGATGATTGTTCACGGAAGACATGGGTGAAGGAGAAAAGTGAAGTATTTGACTGTTTTCGTAAGTTTAAATGCATGGTAGAAAAGCAGGCTGGTACAAGGATAAAATGTTTGAGATCTGATGGAGGAGGAGAGTATTTCTCCAATGAATTTTCTGATTTTTTGTGTAATCAGGGAATAAGAAGACAGTTCACATGCCGATATACTCCACAGCAAAATGGAGTTGCTGAGAGGAAAAACAGAACTTTGGTGAACATAGCAAGGGCAATGATGACTGAGAAGAACATGCCATTATACTATTGGGCAGAAGCTGTAAATACAACAAATTACATTTTAAATAGATGTATTACATCAGGAGTACATGAGGCAACTCCTGAAGAGTGTTTTTATGGCAGGAAGCCTAGCTTACAACACTTGAAAGTGTTTGGATGCCTTGCATATGTACATGTGCCTGCAGAAGTAAGAAGTAAGTTGGATCCAAAAGCAGAAAAATGTATCTTTGTTGGATATTCAGAAGAACAAAAAGGGTACAGATGTTATAACCTTGTGACTAAAAATATTGTGACAAGTCGAGATGTGATATTTGATGAGTTGGCTAGTTGGTACAGCCCAAAACAGAATCTAGAGACTGATGAAGACTGTCAAAATGAAGACAAAGACAGATCAGAAAATGTAGAAGACTGTCACAGAGATGGAGACAAGGTTGGACAGCAAAGTCCAACATCAACAGAATGTTCTGGACCATCAAAAAGCTCAGATGGTAAATCTGATTCAAATTCATGGAGTGGAAAAACTGGACAGAAAAAATCTGATGACAAAAAAGGAAAACAGAAAATGCCAGAGTATGAAATCCCGGATGACCTATCAAAAAACATGGAAGATGAAGATTCAGATATGTTTTTGGATGATTTCCTTGGAATACAGGAAATGAAAATCCCTGGTATGGAAAAGGCAATAAAGAATGCAAATCAGAAACTGAGAAGATCAGATAGAGAGAAAAAGACTGTGGAAAGATTTGGGTATGATACATATATGGCTATGCACTATGCATATATGTCTAAGGTGGTACAGATCCCTGACCCAAACAGCTTTGAAGAAGCAAAATCTGAGAAGAAATGGATGGATGCAATGCAAGAAGAGATTGATGCATTGGCTGAGAACAAAACGTGGGATTTAGTGAAGTTACCAAAAGAGAAAAATGTGGTAGGCTGCAAATGGGTCTACAAGACAAAGCATGACTCCAATGGGAATGTAAGTAGACATAAAGCAAGATTGGTTGCAAAAGGATATGCTCAGATGCAAGGGATTGATTATGATGAGACTTTTGCACCAGTTGCAAAGATGGCAACCTTGAGAACACTACTTGCTGTAGGAGCAGCCAGAAAATGGATTTTGCATCACATGGATGTAAAAAATGCTTTTTTACATGGTAACTTGGAAGAAGAAGTGTATATGAGTCAACCACCAGTTTTTGAAGATAAGAAACATCCTGATTATGTATGTAAGCTGGAAAAAGCTCTCTATGGACTGAAACAGGCACCAAGAGCATGGCACAGAGAACTTTCAGATTCTCTGAAAAATCTTGGTTTCAAAATGTCAAAAGCTGATCCTTCTTTGTATGTAAAAAGTGAAAATGATTGCATTGTTATTATTCTGATTTATGTAGATGATTTGATTATTGGAGGAGATTCCGTGGATGAAATGAGAAAGTTGAAAAAAAATCTGGAAATGCAGTTTCATATGAAAGATTTGGGAGATCTGAGATATTTTCTTGGTATTGAAATCATCAGATCTGAAAGTGGTATATGTATGTTGCAAAAACAGTATGCAACAACTATGTTGAAAAAGTATGGTATGCTTGGATGCAAACCTATTGCTGTACCACTTGATAAAAACTGCAAGTTGAGGGCTGATTTGGGAGCCAAGATAGAAGATGTAAACATGTACAGGTCTATGGTGGGCAGCCTTATTTATTTGACTATAACAAGACCTGATTTGAGCTATGCTGTTGGATTAGTCAGCCAGTTTATGCAACAGCCAACAAAGCCACATTTGGACTGCATCAGAAGGATTCTGAGGTATGTAAAAGCAACTCAGAACTTTGGACTATTTTACAGGGCTGATCTAGACATAAATCTGGAAGGATATACAGATGCTGATTGGGCTGGAAGCCAAACAGACAGGAGATCCACAAGTGGATACATGTTTACCCTGGGAAGTGCAGGAATTTCATGGAGTAGCAAGAAACAGGCTACTGTTGCATTGTCCAGTACAGAAGCTGAGTATAGAGGGGCTGCAATAGCCACATGTGAAGAAGTATGGATCAGAAGACTGCTTGCTGATCTGGGAGTATATATAGATGGTGTTGTCACAATCTGGTGTGACAATATGAGCAGCATTCAGCTTGCAAAGAACCCAGTGTTCCATGCAAGAACAAAGCACATTGAAGTGCATTATCACTTTGTTAGAGAAAAAGTGATTGAAGGGGAAGTTGATCTGGTGTATGTGAATACAAATCAGCAGGTTGCTGATATTCTCACAAAGGGATTGAGTGTGGAAAAGCATACACAGTTTCGGAACATGATGGGAGTTGTAGACATTGATATGATGGCTGAAAAGCATCATGAAAAAGAAGTTGTAGATAACCCCAAGAAAGGATAAGTTGAGCTTGAGGGGGAGTGTTGAGAAGCAAGCTCAACATGGTATGTGATGCTTATGAGAAATAAGCTATAGTAGCTATTTAGCTACTAGTGAACAAAAAGGTAAAACAGCTATTTAGCTAGTGACAGCTAATTAGCTAGTGAACAGCTATTTAGCGACTGACAGCTAATTAGCTACTGGCAGCTAATTAGCTGCATGTGTAATAACTTATGACTTAGGTAAAAGTAAGTGAGAGTAAATAGGAAGGAAGTAGTAAGAAAAAACAGAGAATAGTGAGTAGAGAACTCTGAGAGAGAGTGAGAGACCAGAAGACTGACGAGAGCAAGTTGAGCTCTACATGTAATAGAAGAAAACCATTTTGCTACTACAGAGGTAAGTCCCCTTTCCTTTCTCTGTCTGTTTAGAGCACGCTAACGATCCAGCACACTACGATCCGCCGCGCACATAAGAAGAGCCCGAGTGCCTTCTTCACGTTTTCTTAACACTATACATAACAATAAGACCCCGACAACGGAAACCGTTCCGGCGAGAGATGCGGCGCAAGCTCGGGAGCTTGTGGAATTGAGAGAGGAACTTGCCGTGAACGAGAATTGAAGACGACGGCCGAAGCCGAATTAAAGAAGACTGCTGAGAACCTCCGCCCGACAGAGGAGAGCCTCCGGAAAGGCCATCAAGCGTACGACTGGCTAAAGGAGGAGAAAGACAAAGTGCTGCAGGAAAAGGACAAGCTGCGGAAAACGGCGGAAACAAAGATTGAACGGCTAAAGGAAGAGCTCCGCCAGCAGAAGGATCGCGAGGACCGGGCCCGTCGTCAGATCAACGCACGGCTCAAGCAAAAGACGGATGATTTTGAGCACCTGCACCGGGACTAAAAATGGCTGGAAACGGAGCATAAAGAACGGATGGCCGAGCTCCAGCAGGCAGTTGATCGGGCCGCGACGGCGATCGCCGACGAATGGGCGGAAAATACAAGACGCTTGGAAGAGGCGGAGAAGGTCCGGATGGAGCTCCAGAGGCAGCAGCAGGAAGACAAAGAGAGAGCAGAGCGTCAACAGTATTGTAGAAATTACAAAGTACATATCAAAGGCAATTGACGCATTACAAGGCGCAGGCGGAGGACAACGTAAAAATCATCAAACAATTGAAGGAGGAACGGCAAGCGGCGGAAACCAAATCGCAATTGGGAACGAGCCGGATTCAGTCCATCCTCTGGGCATGGCTGAATCAGACGAAGCACTTGATTGATGAAAGCTCCGTAAAATGGTGGACAAAGTGGGCACAAAACGCGGCGGAACTCCAGTTGCTACGGGCGGATGTGGCAAACCGGCGGAAGGAAGGAGATGACTGTTATACGTTGACTTCCGAGGACTTCACCGCCATATGGGATGAGCTGGCCGACGACTTCCAAGTCCTGGCAGATGAACAGCTGGCGCAGGTCAGGCAGCTCGTAGCTCAGCTGGACGATGATAGGCTGGACACTCAAATCCAGTTTGAAAGCTACGAGCGGTCCCGGGTACGGGAAGAAAAAGCACGGGAAGCGACAACGGTTAACCTTAGTGATGAGGAACCATCGTCGGCTGAGGGCCAGCCGGGAACAAGTCAACCGGAGACCACCACGACGCAGGGAGCAACGACGGAGATGCCGGTGTCAGAGCCACAAACGGAGGAGCAGCCGCAGCAACCACCAACGGACCCGCCGCAGCAAACAGCAACAGAGCAGCAACAACAACAACAACAATAACCACTTCCAGATGAACCATTGGAGCCTCTCGAACAAAGCATTCTGGATATTTTGGACGAAGAATAGCAAGGGTCGGTTGTGGATTCGACATACAAGGTACTGTCCCACGGGCGTGCCATGTGTTACCGGCCGGCAAAGGAGTCCAGAGTGGGAAACTAAGAGCTAATTAAGGAGTAGGAATGTGGTTGTAATTAAGCTATGAGTGTGGACGGATGGACTGGAATCGGTATGCCGTTCCGGATCCGAACCGATCCCGAACAGGTGCGGATGGCACCGTTTTGTAATACAGACCGGAAACCTATTTAAAGGCCCGGATACAATGTAATAGTTAGCGGTTAATTAATGAAAGCTTAAGCGTTGTTATATCTCTGTGTTAATTGCCGTTCTGTCTTAATTGTTATATCTTACGCGTGTTATGAAGATGATCCTAATAAGTAACTTAACTAAGTCGGATTAAGCGTTGAAGTCTAATCCGGTTGCCGTAACACCCTTTGGTGAAGTGTCTCCCGTAGACACCCTGTGTTAGGCCATTGTCCGGCCCGAAGAGTTAACACAACGCTCGGCCACAACCGAGCTTAGAATCATACACAGAAAACCGGGAATGAATGCACGACACAGAGAAGAGAAGAGTACATAGGATGTTTACGTTGAAAACCCAAACTCGGGAAAAACCACGGCAGCCCACATACCGCAAACTATCACTATGTCAGAATGTACAATAAGAAAGCACCGAGGCCACGACCTCGAGCTTGCTATCTTCGCCACAAGTGGCGGTTACAACAGAGGCAACAACCTCTTCCTCTCTCTCCCTCTCTCTGTACATAGTTGCACGCTCTAATCTTACGCCAACAAGAATGACAACTACTCTCTACATAAGCAATGTTTGCCCTAAGTCATATTTATACTAATATGACTTTTCAGCTATTTACAAATATAGCCACGATGGACTCTCAGAAACATATTTACGAATATGTCTCTTCATCTGGTGAGCACTCCTCATCGGGCCTGCATCATCCGGCGCTTGCCGGGTACTCGTCATCCGGTTCTCACGGGTCTTCCGTTTCAGGGTACTCGTCATCCGGTTCTCACCGGGTCTTCCGTAGCTGGGTATTCCTCATCCGGTTCTCACCGGGTCTGCACCATCCAGCTCTCCGTGGCCGGGTACTCGTCATTTCCCATATGGAGGGACCTGTTTCCTAACAATGGAAGATATGACAGAAAAAGTTGTTGATGGTGAAGTACCCACAAGGGAGTTGCAAGTTGAAGAAGGTAACCTAGAAGTGATAGCTGGAGATTGGCTTTTGGAGATCAATGCGTGTAAGGAAGCATTGGTAAGTGCCAAGTTGCAGTATATGAAGGTGTTAGTGCAAGATTTGTGTTTTGGATTTGCATTGAGTAGCAAAAAAGTTATGTGGGCATCAACTCTTCAACAACAATTTGATCAATAGCCAAGAGAATTACTTGTAATGCATGATTGGAGTATCATGAACTTATCACCATTAAAGTATCCACCACAACTAATCAAATGTATAAAGGAGAAGGAATCATCTATCGACAATGGCAAGCAAAAAGAGGAAATCATAACAATTGATGAATCTTCGTGGGATAGGGAAAACAAATCATTCCACATCATGTCTAAGGAGGAAGAAGGAGTCATTGAAGAGAAAAGCATTATCAGCTTGGAGAAGATGATTTCAAGCTATATCCAAGGAGAAGAGCATCTAAGGTTTAGTTCTAAAAGGGGGTGAAGGGCATTAGTTGAGAGGGTTGCCCGTTTGTCGTTTTGAGGTAGACCGTTAGAGTTTCTTTTCTTCTTCATCATCTTGTCCCTATTTCATTTTAGGGTTTCGGTTTTAGGTTCCCCTTTCATATCGTTTTCCTTTCTCTTGATTAGGGTTTAGTTCTTCTTCCTATTGGGTTAGGGTTTTCTTCTAGTTGTGCTCGAGTTCGGCCTATATGACCGCAATTGTAAATCGTATTGTGGCTTTCGTGCCCTATAATGGAATTAGCTTGATGAACCTTGTCTCAGTCTACCTCTTTTGTCTTTCTAATCTTCGCACATTGTTCTTCCCCTTTTGTGCTTGGAGGCTCGGTTAAGCTCCCATTCCCCTCCCCCCCCCTCTTTTACTCCCTAGTCCAAGACCCCCGTGGTCCCGCCCAAGCCGACATGCATGTGCGGATTTCCGCAGCACTGGATCTATCATTTCCTTAACTATATTAATTACTACATTAATAATATTCCTCCGGCCTTGACTCTTCCCTGTTCACACTTCCTCTTCTAGATCATACTCATAGGCCAACACATGGCACGCCCATGGGACAATGCCTTGCATGTCGAACCCTGGGGACAACTCCTTCATTCTTCGTCGAGTATGTCCAAGATGCTTTGGTTCGAGTGCCTCTTAGTATGTTTCCCCTTGCTGCCTCCTCTCCATCTCCTTCTTCAGTTGCTTCTCTTTTGGCTCCAACTCTGACCTCGTGACTTCGTATCCGTCTACTCCGTCCTCTACATCTCTGGTTGTTGATTCGGCTGATGCTGTGTGGAAGTCCCCAGTTGTGACTATTCCTCTTCATCACTAATGTTTAGCTGTTCAACTTTTTTCTCTGCTTCCTTCCGTTGTCGCTCCCATTCATACCCTTCCAATTGCAATTGCACCTGTAGTTGTTCATCTTCAAATCCGTCAAGGAGCTTCCGAACTGCCTCCAACTGCATTTTCGCCAGGTCATAAAAATCATCCAACAATTCCTCTTGTATGGTACTATGATGATCAGGCTTAGCCACATAGCCTACTTCACCGGTCGGATGAAGCCCACTCGTAATAATTTATCAATTTCTTCCTTGACTTTCATCGCATAATTCCGATTCATTCGGTAGCGTCTTGGGGTTACCGGTTTCGCGTCCTTACTCAGATAGATCTAGTGTTGATATAGCTTTGGATCCAGTCCCCACATATCCTCATATGACCATGCGAATACGTCCTTGAACTCCCTTAGTAATTTGACCATTTCCGTCTTCTCTTCCGGTGGCATCTCCTTGGCCACGGTTACCGGTCGTGGTTCCTTTCTTGTGCAGAGATCCACATCCTCTAGTGTGGAGGCTTTTACTCACTTCGACACGGCCATCTCCCTCTCTAAGGCTTCTTGTATTTGTTGGAGTTCCCGGATCGCCTCCCGAACCGGTTCGTCTGTATCTTCCTCCCAGTTTGTGACATACATCGTGATCGCTTCTACTACGTCCACCTCGAATAGCGGCACTATCTTGAGATTTTTCTCCAAATACTAGTGCACGTCCTCATCGGCTGGCCTATACAACATGTTGATTCCTTCGGCGTACAACAACATTAACGGTTTGCTCGTACCGGCCCGTTCTTGCGTCAATACCCGAACCTTAGTTTTACTGCGCCGGAAAGCAATCATATTCTTTTGCCGGTTTTGCTTGATATGCGCCGTATTAAGCCAAGGTTAGCCCAACAGTAAAGGGTATGCACCTGGTGTGTTCAACTACAACATGACCGCAAAGATCCGGAACGTGTGTCCTCCAATGGTGATTTCCAAGTCCCGGATCAGTTTGGTTGGTCGAACCAAACTTGTGTTTGCCATTCGTAACTAGAATGAGCACGACACCCATTCTCAAATTCCCAATGTATTGCACGTTCTTTTGCTTATTACATTTACGCCAGATCCTCCATCTATGATTGTGTCAGGTACCTCATTGCCCTTGATGATCATTGTCACGGTTGGACTGTTGGTGTCCATCACCGCGGGCCCTTCGCTCGGGTTTGTGAAGTATGTAGGTGCCTCTACCGGTTTTGGTGGTGATAGTACCAATCTCAGACCTTCAGTGAACCGGGGGACCAATTGCAATAGTCGGCCTAATGGCAACATGATTTGGCATTGCTGCAGTGCCTGCCATGACGGGTCTTCTTCCATGATACTGGTTCCTTCTTCAGAGTGTTTGGCATGTTCTCGCATATCGTCGAGGTTTCGTTGATTGGCATGTTGTATCCACTCCTTAGCTTGTTTGCGGATTGCTTCTTGCGTTTCCCATTCAGCCACCTTTCCTTTTGACCGGGTCGTGACTTGTTGGACATCCGTGACCTCGGCGATTACCATATTTATTGATGGCTTTTTTTCTTTACTCTTCATCGGGCATTGACCGTTGTAGTTCCCTTCTTGTCGGCAATAAGAGCAGTATATCTTCTGGCCCCCGCTTGATTCACCGTTTTCTTCACTTGCCAGCAGGATACCGGGAGCCATCTGATTAACCTCCTCCGGTCTTCATTACTCTAGTTGTGGAACAACCTTATTCATATACGGCCCTCGGCGGTACTCTTGGTCCGTGTTCCGACGCTCATTCCTTCAATTGAAACTTCCCCGTCGGCGGTTTGGATTGCAGCGGTGATTATTGTATCTCTGTCTATCCGAGTATCGCCGTTATGATCCTCGTCTCCGGTCATATTCTGGAGAATAGTCTCTCTCGTAGTGGTCCTGGAAATACTCATCTCTACGTTGATCCTCATACCGGCATTTGCCCTCTGTTCTATAGCGGTCCTCTCTCCGGAACCGATCCTCGTCCCACCGTCGTTCGTCTCGGGGCTCGATGTGTGTTACCGATGTTACCTACCGATCCAATAAGTTATACTTGCACCAAACTGTGGTATGTGTCTTTGAATGACACAATAAACATTGTGACCGCATCGTGCATTCCAAGGTGAAATGGTCGGGCTTCAGACACGTCGTACATTTAACTGCTTACCGAAACCGAAGTTCCTCTTCTCTGGGCAGTGCACATTGTAGGGCTCCCATTGCCATATAATTACTGTTTTGGGCCCTATCCATATTGAGCACCCGGTCAATGACCTCGTTCATTGTACTCATCTGGAAACCAAACACTGCTAGCATAGTCCGGAGTGGCTCCTAGAGAGCTGCTAGAAATACCACCTTAACTTCATCCTCTAGAGGTGCCCTCATCAGTTGGTTGTGCAGCTTCTAGAATCGAATGATAAATTGTGGTACGGTTTCATTTGTGTGTTCATTTTGATTGTAGTGTCTTCTCTTCTTTTGCTTTTCTTCCTTCGATCACGTACACGTACTACGTAGCAGCACTACGGTAGCCGATAGTCGGATTTTGTCGTCGGCATCTCGAACACACAATCACGGAGTCGACTAATATGTGTGTGTATGTATGTGTGAGAGAGAGAGAGAGAGAGAGAGAGAGAGAGAGAGAGAGAGAGAGAGAGAGAGAGAGAGAGAGAGAGAGAGAGAGAGAGAGAGATACACTTATGAAGAACACAAGATGGGGGATGAGTAACTATATTAAATTAGCATTAACATCATCAAAAATAAAAATACCAACAATGAGGTATATATATACATCTCATGTGCAAAGGTGCACATGTGTGAGTAGAATATAAGTACTAATGTGTAAGTCCTATATTAAATGTACTTAGGAGTGGAGGATCTAAAATATCCCACATAAGTACAAGGTCCTATTTAAGGCGTTATAGTCAACACTTCTAACTAGATTCTATCTAGGTAACTACGATGTTCCATTGTTGACTAACTAACTAAACTAAATGGAGCTTGATCTCTCAACACGCCCCCTCAAGCTCAAGTGTGAGGCGTCCGATATCCGCTTTGGCTTTTGTCGGCTTCATGTGCTTCCGTCCGGCCTTCGGCTTTCTTCGCCGTGGCAATCTCGGTTCCTCCCCGTCAAGCCGGTGATGAAGGCTTGTAGTGTGTGGGCGAAGGTGGACTACTTCCACCCATTGTGGGTTACGAGCCGCTTCGGTGGAGCTCTTGGGCTCTTGTTCGCCCGCTAACTTCATCGCGAAGGCGTAATGATGGGCCATATACTCGTTGTAGTCGAGCTGAGTGACGAGCTTCTTCTCTCTAGAAGATCGTCAAAGTTTTTCGCTCGCCGATGTGAGCGCCTTCTTTACTCTGGGTGTACACATGATGGGTACACCAAACTCACTGTCTAGTGAGGGAGCCGACACATCCGAATCACTGTTGTCGGGGTGATCGACTTCATAATCGGGCATCTTACCTTTGCCTTTGTCCAAGTTCGTACTTGGCCGCGACGTTCTTGGGTCGCGTGGGGGCTCTTGTGGCCCACTAGGCCTTGCCATAATCCAACATTCTTCGAACATGTGTTTGAAGCGATCTCCATCTTCTACCTCTTGTTTGGTAGATTCTGGGTGGAGCGTAGTAGGAGTCAAAGTTGTCTCTGGTGCGTACCAGGATGCGGACTCGTCGAAGACTACGTCTCGATTTACCCAAACCGCTCGGGTAGAAGGGTTGTAGCACTTGTATGCCTTCTTCTCGGATGAGTATCCTATGAGGATACATTTCTCCGACTTCACATCGGGCTGCCGTCGTTCTTCATTCGAAATGCCTACATTCACAATGCTTCCGAACACCTTCAGGTGCGACATCATCGGCTTCCTTCCGACGAGGTGCTCGTATGGAGTTAGCTCATGGACTCCATTAGTGGTGCACCGGTTCATGAGATAGATGGCCGTGGATGCCGCGTCGGCCCAATAGAAATTAGGCATGTGCTTCTAATGCATCGAATGTGCCGACCGGTTTCTTTTTTGACTTGCCCCTTGAGCTTTTGGAAGTGGGAGAACACTTCACTCTTCTTCTTCATCGGGTAGATCCACGCGTAGTGCGAGTAGTCGTCGATGAAGGTTACGTAGTATCGGCATCCGCCGATTGTCGGTCCCCATACATCCGAGTGTATGACGTTGAGGAGGTCTTTGCTTCCGTGGCTCTCCTTCGGGAATGGGAATCTATGTTGTTTGCCGAGTTGATACACTTTGCATACTCGGTCGACTTGAATGTCGGAAGTTCGATGACGAATCCCTTGGTTTGCATCGCTCGAAGCCGTTGGAGGTTTATGTGGCCGATTCTCTTGTGCCACAACTCGATGCTTGTCTCGGTTTTGAGACCTTTAGCGTACATTGCCGATTTCACCTCGTTCGAATCGAGGATGAACATTAGGCCGTCTCTCCACCCCTTCGCTATGAGTGCCATCTTTCTCGATGAAGCATCCTTCTTTGTTGAAGTGGACTTGCATGCCTTGCTCCATAATTTGGATGACGGAGACCAAATTCTTCGTTATTGTGGGCACGTGCAAGACATTCTTGATGCAAGTTTGTTCGCCTTCTTTCCCGAATTGGACATTGCCGATGTGCCGAATGGGGTGCGTGGTGTCGTCTCCCGTCTCTATGAAGCTGGGTCAGTCCGGTGTACGCAAGTCACGAGACCACTCTTTGTGAGATGTCATGTGATGTGAGGCGTCGGAGTCAAAATTACGAACATTCCGCCACGGTTGCTGTAGTCAAAATTCATGGCGTAATTTGTAAATATTTCACTACGATCGTCGTAGTCGGAATTCGACGCGTGATTCGTGAACATTCCACTACGGTTGTCGTGGTTGGAGTTTGATGTGTAGTTTGTGAGGTGTCGACTTGTTGAAGCCGACTCACTTCTCTTTTTCCGACACTCCACCTCGTAGTGGCCGATTTTGCCGCAATAATTGCAAGTTGCAGGCCTCGTTTGCCAACCATGTTCGGCGTGGAAGCTCCCCCTTCTTCCGAAGGTTCCTCGATGGCTTCCGTGAAGGTTTGAGTTCCCTTCGAGTGATGGGCCGAATTGACCTCCTCCTCGGTCACTGTCCGAATTCGAGAAGAATATTTGTTCTTCTGACGTCTTGCTTTTGGTTCGGACATGGTTCTCTTCGACCAATAGCATTAATTGGAGGTCGAAGAATGAAGGAGGGTTTTCTCTCGCCAAGATTGCCGTTCGTAATGGATCGAATCGTTGTGCGAGGCCGCCCAAGCATACTTGAACCATCTCGTCTTCGTCGACGTTTATGTTGATGGAGCCAAGTGAGTCGCAAATGCTCTTGATCTTTTCGGTGTAGTCCGACACAGACATATCTTCTTGCCGGATGTTGTTCAACTCCTGTCGGAGTTGAAGCTTCCGAGCGGTGGTGTTGGCGGCAAAACTTTTCTTTAAATTCGCCCACGCTTCTTTCGGTGTCTTGGCATCTCGTATGTGGCTAAGCATGTGGTCGTGGACACATGTTGCCAAGCAATACATTACTCGACTCGCCGCTTGCTCCCATGCTGCGTAGTCGGCATTCTTTGAGTCGGGCTTGTTTTCGAGTGCGCCGTTAATGTAGCTCCAATACCCTTGGCCGACGAGGTATTGGGTCATCTTGTACTCCCAAGATGAATAATTGCTCCGGTCTAGCTTTTCACTAGGGAGCGAGCTACCCATTTGTGTGTTCATTTTGATTGTAGTGTCTTCTCTTCTTTTGCTTTACTTCCTTCGATCACGTACACGTGCTACGTAGCGGCACTACGGTAGCCGATAACCGGATTTTGTCGTCGGCGTCTCGAACACAATCACGGAGTCGACTGGGCTTGGTGGATTTTCTAAACCACACGCTCTGATACCATGTTAAGAATTAGGTAAGTAATTAAACAAGGATTAATTAGTACCTAATTATGTGATTAGTTGATAAGCGGAAGATTAAGTGATATGTGTGTGTATGTATGTGAGAGGAAGAGAGAGAGAGAGAGAGACAGATAGAGACACTTATGAAGAACACAAGATGGGGGATGAGTAACTATATTAAATTAGCATTAACATCATCAAAAATAAAAATCCCACAATGAGGTATATATATACATCTCATGTGCAAAGGTGCACATGTGTGAGTAGAATATAGGTACTAATGTGTAAGTCCTATATTAAATGTACTTAGGAGTGGAGGATCTAGAATATCCCACATAAGTACAAGGTCCTATTTAAGGCGTTATAGTCAACACTTCTAACTAGATTCTATCTAGGTAACTACGAAGTTACATTGTTGACTAACTAACTAAACTAAATTGATCTGTTAACAACTATATTAGGCCTATTTCCTAGAATAGGTCTAATCAGCACGTGTGTCTTCCGGAACGGCTTCCAGAGTCGCTCCATCATCCGTATCTGGTATCCAATTTCTTCAGCCGATCCGTCATCCGATCCGGAAAATGGGCCTAGCCAACGGAATCAATTCCAGATTGACCTACCGGATTATCGAACTAGTCCGGCCGATATTGAGCTTGATCGCTCAACAACGTGGATAAATTATCTCGAAGTAAGTTTGTACCTAAGTATTGTATATAATACAAACTTATTCAGGATAATTTATGGACATGCCCGTAACTAATGTATCTTAGAATATATGCCAAAATCCTCCATCAACAAAACGTTCCTTAAATCGGACCACAGCGCCATGGTCATCAATTTTATTGGTAACGACCAATTTGTTTGAAATGATATTGAAGTCTTTGAGGGTGTGGAACTAAGGTAGGTCCAAGGTTTATTACGATTTAGAGCATCTATTTCAACTTGCATTACAACCTCCTAGTTGGCAACATTTAGACCATGAAGGGCCTTCTTTGGGGTTAAGTCGAAATCTTGAGTGGTCATAAAAAATTTCATAATTAACAACATCATTGTCTACATCAATCAATAACATTTCAATTGATTTAGTCATCTCCATGAGTTCATAATATTCTTAAATTTTCTTTAAATGGGGTTTCTTGGTAATAATGGTTGAAAATACTCCTCCTGATCCATAATATTTTAGTTTGTTGATCCATAATTCAGTTGTTGAAAAATGAGACAGCATTGAGCCTTCCAAATGCAATATGCAGTAGTACTACTCAATATCTCCCATAATGGTTGGATCTCCTTCCTTGTCCCTAAAAACAACATAGACACTAATGGAAGTGCACGAACACTTCCAAATTTGGTGTAAAAACCATGGTCCATAGATTCGGTGTCATAATGGAAAGTAGGGTGAACAAGCGACATCCAAACCACCATGCCCCATGTGAATACCAATAGGGGAAAGTCATTAGCAGATTTTCTAAGGAGGCATTGCCATATTAGTTGTGACTTAATGCAGTTCCATAGACAATGTTTCTAAGTTTCAGCTTGTAAATGACAACGAGCACAAACTAGAGGATAGGCCCATCTTACACAACCATGTTCCAACAGGAAAGCCTCGATGTACAGAAATCATTGTACATGCAGTATTTGTTGTGGCTATTTTCTTGCGCATAGGTTAACCCAAAACTTAGCCAGAAACTTATGAATAATACCCTATTGTCTCCAATACTAAAATGCAGTTGGTAACACATCCCGTCTATCTGAGAGCACATGCCTTCCCAACTATACAGAATATTGGAAAAAAATGAAGTTGTTACCAATAAATGGATATGTTCATTGATAATCAACTGGGTCCCCATCTAATTTGAAGAAAGGTTGTTTAGCAAACACCCACAACTTCCAATGTGACCTTATATCCTCTATCAGTGTATCCAATTACCCTTATCTTGTGTTTGATAGCACAAGGATAATCTATTACCATTTCCTGCGACTGAGACAATTGATTTGTGTAATCCACCTCAAAAAATGGAAGGTCTTATCCTCTAAAGACCCCTTTATAGTCAAGAGTACTTCCAATCTCGAAAAAACACCAACCCATCTATGGTAAGAGCTATTGGGTGGTATGGTGACTCTACTCATAGCTTCCTAAATTTGATGATACATTATTTGTCTTCCATGCATCCTAGCTAGTACTTGCTTTTGCTCTTCCAAGGAGCACAATAAAAAAACCTGCCATGTCCTGACTAAGTTAGCAAGACCTTCTACCATTTTTCCACATGCCTAGGAGCACGATAAAAAAACCTGCTATGTCTCGACTAAGTTAGCAAGACCTTCTACCATTTTTCCACATGCCAACCATTGTCTAGAACCCAACACTAAACCATCTGATGTTGTAAACTGCGGTTCCAAACTACACTTTGTCTGAGATAGTATAATGCATAGGGTTGGGTTTATTGCAGAGCAAACCTGGTAAGACTTGTTTCCATGAGAAAACAAATCCTAATAAATTGTCCTCCCATCCATGGGATGAAGGTAGTACTTGGAAATTTTCCCTAAATATCCAATTTACATCCTTCGACCAAGGTTCACCAAAGCGAGGAGAGCATTTTGAACAACGGTCAAGCAACAATACTTTCCATATCTCCTACCCTAGAGTAAATCCTCTAATAATCAACTTAGTTAACAATGCTCTTGATTGGTCTACTGGATCAATAATACTTAGTTCTCCTTTAGATTGAGGTAAGGTAATAACATCCCATTTCACTTTGGACTGAGCGTTAATCTCCGTTTTACAAGACCACAAAAAATTGTGAATCAATCTTCGTATTTGCAATATGCATGACTTGGAAAAGATCCACAAGACAGAACATACCATGTTATTGCGAACAATGCTTCATTGGCAACTACAATGCATCCAACGAAACATAGTTTGGCTGAACTCCATAATAACAACTTTTTCTGTATTAATGTGAGTAGGAGGGGTGTCGCTTGATTCACTATTGATAGATCAATACCTATTGTACATCCTAAGTACCGAATTGGGGTACCTCGTGGTATCCATTGAAAGTGCGGATGTGGATTCCATAATGGAGGTTCTTCATACTAACCCAAAATGCCAAGGATTTGTTCCAATTGACAAGTGCACCTGAAGCCTTACATAATGTGGTTCAGGCCATTTCAATTTTTTGGAGATTATCCAAATCACTTTTTAAATATAAGATAGTTTCATCTGCAAATTCAACTTCCCTTAATTCTAAATTTGGGGTTCCACATAAACCAATGTCATTAGCACTCAAACAAGAAACCATTACCTCAACAAAAAATAGAAATAGGAAAGGAGACAAAGGACAGCCTTGCCGAACTAACTGAGTAATAGGCAAAAGAGGGCCATGATTTCTAGCCCTTAAGACTCGGCTTTGAGCTGAACTATATAATGAGGAAATACCTATTATCCATTACTGAGAGAAACCAAATCGAGCCAGTAAACCTTGCGAAAAATCTCAATCAACACGGTCATAAGCTTTCTCAAAATGAAGCAAAACAATGACCAACTTTTGTTTAGATTTGGCTACTAGTGCAACAGATTCCCAAAATGTATAAACATTACCCAAGATACTTCTTTCTCGAATGAACCTTGTTTGGGCTGAATGAATAATTGTAGACATTATAGTATGACGGCGTATACGAATTGCTTTAGCCAAGATTTTATACACCATGTTGAGTATTGTAATAAGCATTGTGTAAGTTTTCAACTTTCTCTCTCTTTCTTTATCTCAATGAGAGCTCTTGAGCATATTTTTAGCAATTTTCCTTTGGGTAAAATATCAAAATATCTAACAATTCATCTCAAAGTGAAAGTCTTGTTGTGAAAGAAGATAATAAGGCAAAATTAAGCCACAATAGAAAATCTCGTTGAAGACAATGCCAAAAATGGTAATTCCAAGTTGAATCTAGCGTGTCATCATTGTCACAAGAAGGAACATATAAGACAACTATGTCATGAATTGAAATTAGAGTTGGAAGAAAAGAAGAATCAAAAGTTTAAAAAGTCGAACGTTGCCAACAACAAAGACAATTAAGATAAAATAGTTGATATGTTGTTGGGATCAATGAATGTGAAGTCATTGGGAAATTCATGGATATTTAACTTGGGATGCACATGCCATATGTGTCGCCACAAGGAATGATTCTAGATGATAGTGTTAGCTGCAATGCTATCAAAATTGATACAATGAAGATTAAATCTTATGGGTTTTGTAAACTAGTAGATGACGATGGATATTTTAGCAAATTCAATGGAATGTTGTGGATGTTGTCAAGGAGATTTGGCTGACCTTGGTGCATACACGAAAAGGAGAATATGATGCTATCAAGGGTGATTCAAATGTAGTCTTTCGAAAGTAAGAAGTTTTTAAGAAGAGATGGGAAAGGATGAATGTATTCTGCATGGTTAATGGTTGTATATGTTGGAGGTATCAACCACCTCTCTGCGTATGTCCTCCACCGACAAGAGGCATGTGGCCATGTATAACTGTTCTTGGTAATTCTTTGGGAGATATGTATGTTTATGGCAATCTAAGAGCAGTTGAAAAGGTAAAAATCTATGTCAAAGTATCATGTAAATCACTTTAGACATAATATAAACCATTGTTGGATAAAAATGCATGACAAATCTGTTAGAACATATTCCCTAATTGACAAACATATGGCATGTGGATCCCAAGTCAATTATCCATGAATTTCCCAATGGTTTCACATTCATTGATCCCAACAAAATATCAACATCTTAATTGTCTTTGTTGCTGACAACATTTGACTTTTTTAGCGTTTGATTCTTCTTTTCTTCCAACTCTAATTTCAATTCATGACATAATTGTCTTATATGTCCCTTCTTGTGACAATAATGACACTCTAGAGAATGCATACAAACACACACAAAGAGAGAGAGAGAGAGAGAGAGAGAGAGAGAGAGAGAGGAGCTCCGAGCGAACAACAGAGGCAACGAACGTTGAAGAGAACGTTGTAGAAGACAAGGAAGAAGATAGCTGACACGGTACACCAAGGGAACTTTGACGTAGCACCCCCGACAACTTCTCCACGGTCAACTATCACTGTTGTCTTCACACCAGAAGAAGAAGCTATGCTGAAAACAGAGGTAAGTTGTATGCACTCCTATTCAATCGTGTGCAAGGTTATAGGATTAAGGCCGAATAGAGGAGATTTGAGAGATCTCCTCTAGGTAGCTTTTCATCATCGGATCAGCAAAATTATTGATGTTCAATTCTTTGGGCACGATTTCTATCATTTAGAATTAGACACGGCTGAATCCATAGTTGTAATGTTAAAGGCTAATATGACCAATATTCGCAATGCAATTGCTTGCTTTATGCCATGGAAACCGGGTTTTGATCCCGTCCAAATGTTAAATTCGAGACATCGGTTGACTCTGATTTCCGTGGTTTTCCCAAGAATCTGTAAGGAATATATGGTTGTAATTCCATCAATTGCACCAAGAATCGGCATGGTTCTTCCTCCATGTGAGGAGGCATTAGAAACAACAATGTTAGGATACCCATCAATTCGGATATTAGTTCTCTCAATGGAAATTTTACCTTCTCAAGTACTTTTACCATCAATTACCGTGAATTCAATGTTCATGCAAAAACTAGAATATGTAGGTATGCCTGGACAATGCTTTTATTGTAAACAGAAAGGCCATGTATTAAAAGATTGCCCAAAAAAGAAGAAGGGATTTAGATCCCAAAATGGTATAAGTAATGAACATACGAATGTTAACCATTTTAATTTGAATAAAAGTCAACAATCACATCTAGGTGAGGGAACTGAGAAAGGGAAGAATGTTCAGGCCTCCAAGGATGATAAGGGGAAAAGTATTCAACTCTCCCACGATGAGGTGTGGAAGCCAATTCCAAAGCGGCACTCAATACCCAATAAGAGCATAGTATCTAAGGGTGCTCACATAAGTTAATTCGTTATGAAGTCTTACAGGAATTATATAACTCTTTGTCTCAAAATGATGTTCAGTTATGCCAAAGTAGTAAGGGTTCTAAACAATCTAGTCCTTGTGTAGAAGAGACTGAATCAGTCAATAACCTTGTTGTGTCCACTTAGAGTAAAACAAATACAATATCAAGTAAAGAACATTTGAAATTGTTTAATGCATCGCGGTCATCTAGCTTGAGGGGGCTGAATGCAAACTTCATTTGCACAATCCCAATAAGCTCTCTAGTGGAAAATACTTGTGATGTTGCAGTCACTAGATGGAATGCCACATATGGATTTGAGTTCAGGTAATGGGGATGCAGCAATACGAGTTCATGTTCTTTTAAGATCTATGCAATCTCTAGTAGGATTTTCCTTTCCTTTTTGTGGATATGATAAACAAACATGGGTGGCAATGGATTTTCGATTTGTTGTTAGATAACAAACATTGCATTTTGCAAAATATGTTAATTGTGACGATTTTGGGGTAGCATAATTAAGGGGACTTGAGGGAGCAACTATGCAACTTTTGCTTGTGTCTGATGTGATGGGGCGGAGGCAGGTGGTTGTCGCCTTAGATTCTGAGATCCTTCCAATTTGTAGATATACCTATATTCATGGAGATGGGTTATCGGAAGGGCAAGTATTAGCTAAAGCTCATCCTCATTATAGAATGGTACGTGATGCGATACCCTTATCATGTTCAATAAGCGGTGAGCAAGATGGCAATGAGGTCACTCTGGAGCCATTAGCGAAAAAACATGACAATGGTGTCACAACAACCTAAATTTTCTTAAATGCGAGTGATGTCATGGAATGTTCAAGGGTTAGGGAGCCCCTTATATAGACGATACAAACATCATCTCTGTCAAGAAATTAACAAATGCATAGTGGGTGGATCCCTAGATTTTCTTTTAATACAAGAATTTCTCGTTATGGTTCTATTCTACCTGGAAATTGGGACATGTTTTGGTCTCCTGCAATAGGCAACAGAGAAGTCCATGGAGGGGTTTGTATGGCTATTTCACAAAGGTGGATTTCATCCATTATCCAAAAACAAGTGGTTATTCCGGGAAGGGCTCAATTTGTTATTATACAAATGGAAGAGATTACATGGGGACTTTTGAATATATATGCTCCCAATACTGCCTTTGATCTGCAACAATTTTGGAAAGATTTATTAAATAATTTGCCTCCTCTTGATCATTGGTGTATTGTTGATGATTTCAATATGCTTGAGAACCCCATCGATAGAATGGGAGGTAGCTCAATCATGATACATGGCCATGAATTAGCAATGTGGGAACAATTAGTGTTTTCCTTACAAATGTTAGACGCTTGGCATGGTCCTTCCATGGTTCGTACAAACACCTCACTTTTGTTTTCAAGATCAGATAGGTGTGTAAATGGTACTAATCTATCTCGCTTGGATAGATTTTACTTATCTAGCAAATTTCTTTTAGCAACTGGTACAATGCATATAATGCCAGGAACTACCTTTTCTAATCATGCTCCAATTATTCTTTCAGTCTCGACTCAAAAGACTAAAGAATTTTCCAATATGAAGATTCCAGAAAATCTATTGTTAGACAATAGTTTTTCATTACAAGTGAATGAATTATGGTCGCAAAAAGATGTTGTGCAAGAATCAATGACTATGAGGGTAGCTAATGGCCTACAAAGTATTTCAGAATTTTTCAGATGTAAATCTAAGGAAATGTTTTCTATGATGAAAAAAAAGGAAAAAAGGTCACGTACTTCTCTTGTTTCTTTACAACGGTTACAAGAATGTTATCCACACTGTACTTGGATTGCTGAGAAACTTGGGTCAGCAAAACAAGAACTTGTTGAACTATTAGAAAAGCGTGCAGAATTTCAATATCATCGCATGACAACTAATTGGACTAAATCTGTTGTTAGACAATAGTTTTTCATTACAAGTGACTGAATTATGGTCGCAAAAAGATGTTGTGCAAGAATCAATGACTATGAGGGTAGCTAATGGCCTACAAAGTATTTCAAAATTTTTCAGATGTAAATCTAAGGAAATGTTTTCTATGATGAAAAAAAAGGAAAAAAGGTCTCGTACTTCTCTTGTTTCTTTACAACGGTTACAAGAATGTTATCCACACTGTACTTGGATTGCTGAGAAACTTGGGTCAGCAAAACAAGAACTTGTTGAACTATTAGAAAAGCGTGCAGAATTTCAATATCATCGCATGACAACTAATTGAACTAAAACAGGTGACAAATGTACATATGAGTTTTTTCATGCAATGAGACCCAATTATAATGCGGTTTCACTGAAACAACTACAACATGAGAATGAGACCATCTTATAAGACCCTCAAGTAATGAGAGAAATAGCCACACGATATTATTCTAACTTATTATAAGTTGTTTCCTTTTCCGATGAGGAATTAATATGTCGGTCATGTGTATGGAATAAGCCGAATCCAAGAATAACACAAGATATGAATGTAAGTCTTCAGGATGTTCTTACTTGTGTGAATTGAGTGAAGCACTTCAAGCTTTGCCTAAAAATTGTTGTCTAGGTATGGATGGGCTAACGCCAATATTCTTCATTAAATATTGGGACGTATTCAAAGCAAATTTATGCACAACATTTCAACAAATTCTTCGAGAGGGTAATATGCCTTCCCAATTTACAGAAGGATTAATTTACCTTATACCTAAATCAAACGGTCCTTCACTTGACATCAAGAAATGGCGGCCGATTACACTACTAAATACAATGTATAAAATTTTAGCTAAAGCAATTAGTATACGACTTAGTACTATAATGCCTACATTTATACACCCAACTCAAACAGGATTCATTCGAGAAAGGAGTATTTTGGATAATGTTTACACATTTCGGGAATCTATGGCCTTAGCAGCCAAATCTAATCAAAAGTTGGTCATTGTTATGCTTGATTTTGAGAAAACCTATGATCATGTTGACTGGGATTTTTTACAAGGAGTATTGACTCGTTTTGGGTTCTCAAAAGAATGGATAAGAGGTATTTCCTCATTATATAATGCTGCACAAAGCCGAGTCTTATTGGCTGGAAATTATGGTCCTTCGTTTTATATTTCTCGATCAGTTCTCCAAGGTTGTCCTTTGGCTCCCATCTTGTTTCTGTTTTTTGTTGAGGCAATGATTTACTTTTTGAATGTTGCTGATATTGGTATACGAGGGACTATGCATTCTGTGAAAGTTAGAGTGTGGAAGTGTATTACAAACCGGCTCTACCGGATGGCAACAGTAGACAGAAAGGTTCAATGGAAGCTTAACACAGAGAATATGTGTGGGAGAGACAGAGAGAGAGCATAATGTAAACTCTATTCAAAAAGTAATAACACTCTGTATGTCACTTCTATGTACATAGAATGTGCTCAAAGAGCACTTTTATACAAGTCCATAAAGGACTGACAAAAGTACTGACAGGTACTTCAATGCTCATACGAGCAACTATCACTGACTCCCAAAAATATGCCTACGTTGTCGTGGAGAAATCCGGCCATAGGAGGAAACAGGGGGAAAATGCAAGAACCGACCCTTACACGTGGCCGCACTATTTACATAACTAGGTCTGATTCAACTGATGTAAATATACTAGGTAGTGCGCATTAATTGTCTAGGGAATCCAAGCGTATCTTTGTCCGACGGGACAAAGAATAAATGCATGTAACAAAGGGTGTAACGGTCTTCCCCGACAGCCTATAAAAGGGAGGGGAGAAGACTGATACGGGGATCGCGCATTTTGGGGACGAAGTGTTGTCGGACTGGGAACCGAGCTCTCTCCTCCACTATCGTTGTTGCTTCTACAGGGATTTTGGGTTAGGTTGGTTGCCTCTGCTGCGTGAAAAGCCTGTGTGCTTCCAGTAGAGGCTCCACTACATATTTCAGTGCATGTGTTCGTCTGTGTTGAGTCTGTCACCGGCTTGCCGGTTGTAACATTGCAAGCTCTGTAATCTATATTGTTATTGGAATTGATTCTTTCGTTTCTGTCTCTCTGTGTTTCTACGAATCTCTCTCCCTCTTCTCTCTCACGTGACAGGAATTGCACGCTCCCTATGCGCAATGCTCGGCCACAACCGAGCTTAGAATCATAAACAGAAAACGGGAATGAATGCACGACACAAAGGAGAGAAGAGTACACATGATGTTTTACATGGAAAACCCAAACTCGGGAAAAACCACGGCAGCCCACAGACCGCAAACTATCACTACATCAGAATGTACAATAGGAAAGCGCCGAGGCCACGACCTCGAGCTTGCTATCTTCGCCACAGTCGGCGGTTACAACAGAGATACGAAACCTTCGTCTCTTTCCCTCTCTCTCTCTCTCTCTCTCTCTCTCTCTCTCTCTGTACACATTTACGCACTCTCTCTTCTTGCACCAACAAGAATGATAACACACACAATCAAGAAGTTTGCCCTAAGTCATATTTATACTAATATGACTTTTCGGCTATTTACAAATATAGCCTCAATGGACTCTCAGAAACATATTTACGAATATGTCTCTTCATCCGGTGAGCACTCCTCACCGGGCCTGCATCATCCGGCGCTTGCCGGGTACTCCTCATCTGGTTTCGGCCGAGTTTGCTCATCAGCACTGTTCTTCTCACATCCCATCCGGAGGGACCAGTCTCCCAACAAACTCCCCCTTCACTCCGGCATGGGGTGTCTTACTAGTCCGATCCGCTTCCGGCATGCTTCCAGCTTGTCGGGTATCAGGACTTTGGTCAGCATATCTGACCTGTTCTCGGCCGTGTGGATCTTCGTCAGCGCGAACTCCTGGTCATCTACTCTTTCCCAGATCCAGTGATACCTTCGCTGGATATGCTTCGTCCGGGAATGGTAGGCCGCATTCTTAGCAAGGTGGATGGCACTTTGACTGTCGCAATAGAGCCGGTATTCATCTTGCCGAATACCGAGCTCTCCGATGAAATCCTTCATCCATAATATTTCCTTGCCGGCTTCCACAACCGCAATGTACTCCGCCTCCGTGGTTGACAACGCAACCGTCTTCTGCAACCTCGACTGCCACGAAACAGCTCCCCCTGCATATGTCATTACATAGCCGGATGTAGACCGGCTGGTATCCACATCAGCCGACATGTCTGAATCAGTAAAACCGTCAAGTTGAGGTTTTCCAGAGCCGAATCGGACACACATATTTGAAGTGCCCTTCAAATACCGGAGTATCCATTTGACCGCGTTCCAGTGCTCCTTGCCGGGATTGCTCATAAACCGGCTCACCACTCCGACTGCGTATCCTATATCCGGTCGGGTACACACCATTGCGTACATTAGGCTCCCGACGGCAGAGGCATATGGAACCTTCATCATATTAGCCTTCTCTGCTTTCGTCTGCGGGCTTTGTTTGCCGGATAACCTGCAGTTTGCCGGAAGTGTTGATCCGACCAGTTTCGCATCTAACATGTTGAACCGCTGAAGCACCTTTGTCACATATTTCTCCTGTGACAACCATAGTTGCTTCGCTGGCCGGTTCCGGATGATGCGCATCCCCAACATCTGTCTTGCCGGACCCAAGTCTTTCATTGAGAAGGTCCGGTTGAGAGCCTTCTTCAGCATCCGTATTATGGATTGGTCCCGTCCGACGATCAACATGTCATCCACGTACAGAAGGAGTATAAGAAAGTCGCCTCCTTCGAACTTCTTCACAAACACGCAATGATTGGCCTACCTCTTGTGGTACCCTTGATCGGTCATGAAGGAGTCGAACTTCCGGTACCACTGTCGGGGAGCCTGCTTCAGTCTGTACATGCTTTTCTTCAACCGGCATACCAAGTGCTCCTTCCCTTTCTCCACGAATCCTTCCGGTTGCTGCATGTAGATCTCCTCTTCGAGATCGCCGTGAAGGAATGCCGTCTTCACGTCCAGTTGTTCTACCTCGAGGTCCATGCTTGCCGCTATGCTTAGCACCGTACGGATGGAAGTCATCTTTACTACTGGGGCAAATATCTCGTCGAAGTCCACGCCCTTCTTTTGCTGGAACCCCTTTACCACAATCCTGGCTTTGTATCTTGGGGGGTTGCCAGCATCTCCCGGTTTCAACTTGTACACCCACTTATTTCGGAGTGCCCGATTTCCTTTCGGCAACTCCACCAATTCGTACGTATGGTTCTCATGTAGGGAATCCATCTCCTCGTGCATGGCACTTAACCATTTGCGGCTGTGGGTGTCATCCTTCGCCTCTACGAAGCTTTCTGGCTCCCCCTCATCGGTTAGCAGCACATGCTCTGCATTCGGAAATCTCCGAGGGGCTCTTCTCTCTCTGAGAGGATATCTCCGTCTTTGAGCTTCGGTAGCCTGCTCCTCCATTTGCTCTTCATCCGAATCCGATTCGGGGTCTTGGCCGGTTCCGGTTTCAGCTTCCTCTACTTCTTCTTCTGCCGGTTCGGTATCCTCACTGTAACCGGTTGGTTCCTCGAGTGCTAACCGGTCTCTTGCTGGTTGGGTTTGCTTATCGTAGAATCGATCCTTACCGGTCGACTCGGAGTTCATTATCTTCTTCTCCAACTCCCAGTCGGTGAGCGTCTTGTCCTCCATGAAGATAATATCTCGACTCCGGAATACCTTCTTGTTGACCGGGTCCCACACTCGGTAGCCGAACTCATCGTCGCCGTAACCGAGGAATATGCACGGCCGGGTCTTTGGTTCTAACTTTCCTCTCCGGTCCTTAGCTACATGCACATACGCGAGACACCCGAATACCTTCAGATGCCGGTAGGACACTTCCTTACTGGTCCAGACTCTTTGTGGCGTGTCTCCGTCCAAGGGTACTGAGGGTGATCTATTTATCACATATGTCGTCGTCGATAGTGCCTCAGCCCAAAACTTCTTAGGTAGTTTTGCATGCGCCAGCATACTCCAGACCCTCTCCATTATGGTCCAGTTTATACTCTCAGCTAGCCCGTTTAGGTCCGGTGTCTTCGGCATGGTGAATTCGAGCCGGATTCCCTTCGAGCGGCAGTGCTCCTCGAACTGCCCCCAGTATTTTCCTCCGTTATCTGCTCGAACCGCCTTCAGCTTCCAACCAGTTTCTCTTTCCACTCTCGCGTGGAGCTCTTTGAAGACGGATAGCACCTGATCCTTCGTCTTCAACGGTGTGGCCCACAGCTTCCGACTGTGGTCATCTATGAACGTCACGAAGTACTGCGCTCCGGCATGTGACTTCGTGTCCACTTGACACACATCCGTATGCACCAACTCCAGTGGCGCATTACGTCTCATCGGTGGCCTTGATCGGAAGGAGGTCCTGTTTTGTTTACTGGCCAGACAATCAGTGCACTTCTCTAAGTGCACATTCTTCACTAGAATGAAGTTGTCGTCTGCAAGCCTCTTCATCCCCTTCTCGCTCATGTGACACAGTCTCTTGTGCCATAGCTCACCGGTAGTGTTGGATGCCACGTTCACTTCCTCCGGGCATAACCGTGCATTCATCAGGTACAACGTGTTTACCTTCCGGGCCCGAGCCACAATCAGGCTCCCTTTGCTGAACTTCATAACACCGTTCCGGATGCTACCCGCATAGCCTTCATCATCTAGCCGACCGGCTGATATCAGGTTCAGACAAACCTCCGGAACGTGTTAGACATCCTTCAGCAGCAGCTTGCATTCGGTTGGTGTTTTCAGCCACACGTCTCCTATGCCGACAATTCGGCATGTACCTTCATTCCCCATCCGGACACAGCCGTGATCACCGGCTGAGTAGGATGAGAAGCATTTCCGGTTCGGGGTAAGGTGGAATGACGCTCAAGAGTCGACCACCCAGGTCATCTCGTCGCCGACAAGGTTTATCTCACTCTCCTCGGTGATGAGCATAAACTCTTCTTCACTTGCCGCGATTGCCGTCGTTCCCCTCCGGTCTTTACCGTTCCGGTCCGGTGTCCGCTTTGAATCGGTACCGTTGGTTTCCTTGTCTTTCCGGAAATGCCGACAGTTCTTCTGGAAGTGTCCCGGCTTGCCGCAATAGAAGCAAGTAGGCCTCCCCCTTGACTTTGACTGTGTCCTCGACTTTTCCCGGTTCTGAGGACTACGGTTTCTATGTCTTCCACGTTCCAATTCGGTAAGGAGCGCTTTGGAGTTGGAGCTCGTATCCTTATCTTTCCGACCCGCCTCCTCATCTAGCAAGCTCGACTTCACTCTTGCTAGGGATAACCGTTTCCCTTCCAGCCCGGCGTTCCCCAAGGTGACAACCAACGTCTCCCAACTATCTGGGAGGGAACCGAGCAGGAGCAGGGCTAGTACCTCATCGGCGAGAGGTACTTCCAATGAAGTTGCCTGGTGGATCAGCCCCTGGAAGGCATTCTTGTGCTCCGCCATGCTGGAGCCATCTTGGTACCGGAGTCTTACTAGCTTCCGGAATACCGAAACTTGATTAATAGCATTTTTGTTTTGAAACATAATGCTGATCTTCTCCCAGAGCTCATGAGCCTTGCTCTCTTCATTGAAGTTGTTGTATAGGCTCATGTTGATGAAGCACCGTATGTACGTCGTTGTCTTCATGTGCATCACCTCCCATATTGTGGCGTCAATTTTGTCTGGTCTCTTGTCCCCGAACTGAACCGGCAACCAAAGATCTTTAACCACGAGTATGTCCCTCATCTTCGACTTCCACACAGAATGGTTGGAGCCGGTGAGCTTGAACATGCCTCCCAACGAATCGTCCATTTTCTGTGTCGTTTCGCTCTGATACCAATTTGACAGGAACTGCACGCTCCCTATGCGCAATGCTCGGCCACAACCGAGCTTAGAATCATAAACAGAAAACGGGAATGAATGCACGACACAAAGGAGAGAAGAGTACACATGATGTTTTACGTGGAAAACCCAAACTCGGGAAAAACCACGGCAGCCCACGACCGCAAACTATCACTACATCAGAATGTACAATAGGAAAGCGCCGAGGCCACGACCTCGAGCTTGCTATCTTCGCCACAGTCAACGGTTACAACAGAGATACGAAACCTTCGTCTCTTTCTCTCTCTCTCTCTCTCTCTCTCTTTGTACACAGTTACGCGCTCTCTCTATACTAATATGACTTTTCGGCTATTTACAAATATAGCCTCGATGGACTCTCAGAAACATATTTACGAATATGTCTCTTCATCCGGTGAGCACTCCTCACCGGGCCTGCATCATCCGGCGCTTGCCGGGTACTCCTCATCCAGTTTCGGCCGAGTTTGCTCATCAGCACTGTTCTTCTCACTTCCCATCCGGAGGGACCTTTCTCCCAACATCACGCTCCTCAGTTCAGGGCCCCCGCAATTTCGCCTTATTTCATACGCGAGAGCGTAACAACATGACAACGTATTAGGTTGGATCCGTAGGCCTCCAACGGCCTACCGGTTTCAATCCGATCCGGCTCCTGGTTCCGGATATCATCCGGACACCGATCCGGTTCTCCGTTCCGGATAACAATCCGACTGTGGCTTATTCAGCCGATCCGGATTCGGTTGAGCTTGTTCTCTCAACACTCCCCCTCAACCTCAACTTGAGGTCGGATCGTGGTGTTAGTGTCTATCGTAGCCAGTCCTATCCTCCAACTCCTTCTGACGTCCTCCCGCCTTGCTTGCGCTCCTCGTCCGGTCCAATTCCGCTTCCCACGACCCGTCCAATACTGCACACCTCGACCTCCTTGGTCGGCTTGTCTGCTCAACATGCCCATTTCAGCTCCTTCACTGCTATGACTCCGGTGTCGGTCCATCAGTTCCTCTGTGTCGGTATCGAGTTCCGCTACCTTCTTGTCCACTTGGCCTTTAGTTGATCTGGCTCTTCCAAATCCAACTGTTGAACCGAATCAGCTCTTGTCCGAGTTGGTAGTCTCCAACTCGTCTTCCGTTTTTAGGCCCTTCACCACATCAGACCACGTTCGGGTCTTGGCCTTTTTCTGGTCGGCTCTGTCCTACTTCTTGACTCTGTCGCCATTGCCGCTTGCTCCAACTTGTTCAGATGTGCCGACTCCTTCAGTCAGCTCGGCTTTCTTTATCTGCTCATCTCCGCCCTTGGTTCTTTTCTCCTCTCTAGCTCCTTGTCCGGTGTCATCCATTCCCGTTCTTGTTCTCCCCCTAAAGTGTGGCACATCGAGATGTTGAATGCCGAGCATCTCCGAAAAATGTTGCAACTTGTCCAATACGAGTCGCTTGGTGAAGATGTCGGCAACCTACCGATCCATGTGAACAACCGAAGTTCAACTTCACCGCTCAGGACCTGCTCACGAACAAAGTGATAATGCACTTCTATGTGCTTTGTCCGAGCATGGAGTATAGGGTCCTTGGCGAGTTGTATGTTGCTTACGTTGTCATGGAGAAAACCGTCCCTGGGTGGAATCGAAGAAACATCGGGAGAATCGGCGGTGTGCACCGTGTGTACTTACCCTTGTAATAATAAGAGTTAAGTCGGGACAGAGGATGCCATGTAATAAGGGATTTATCCCACATTGTAACGTATCTCCCTCCTTGTTCTATAAAAGGAAGGGAGCGCCTCTTGTGAAAGGGTTGCCCATTTTGAGTCATAAGGGTATACCATTTTGTGCTTTCTTTTCTAGGGTTAGCTACATTTTCTTTCTTTCTTCTTCTTCTCCTTCTCGAGAAGTCGGGTGGGAGCTATGGCAGCAAAGTTGTTAGGTTAACTTCTCTTCTTCTGTGCGTAGCCAGCTCGTGGCCGCGGTTGTATCTCCCCCCCCTTTGTAGGTTTGCTTCTACTAGGTCTCATGTGCAAGACCCCGCTCGGCGCGACAACCGTGAGCTCCCCGACTGGCGGCTTGGCGGCCGACTACGGCTGTAACCTACCTTTGTCCGGCTCGGAGCCGGGGTTGTAATCTTCTCCTGTAATATATATATATATATATTTGTGTTTGTTTGTGCATATCGGTGTAGTTGGTGGAGTCGGGAGCACAGCCCCTTTGTTTCCTGTGTATAAGAGTCGATGTAGCGCGCATGCTCTCTCTCTCTCTCTCTCTCTCTCTCTCTCTCTCTCGTGTTCGGTTGCCTCCGGGACGCATCCGGAATCATCTTCTCGGCATCCCTTCCTCTCTCGTCCGAGACCCCCATGGTCCCGCCACGCACGTAACAACACGACATATTTGGTGAACCCGATGTGAAGGACGGCAAGGGAGGATGGAGTTGGAAGAAAACGACTTCGCACAACTTTTTGTCGAAGCGGTGAGGGAGTTTGGACGAGCAACAACAAGAAGAGAGACGACACAGCAAGCGGTCGAATGCGTGGTCGAAAGAGTCGGTCGTTTCAACGGGGACAAGGTCCCATACTACTTGGAAGCCTACAACGCGGAAATGGATGAGCGAGGCGTAGACGAGGCGTTAAGGCTGGAGTTCTTCTATCGGGTCGTTGTCGTCCGTATGCATGCGGAAGTGAAGGAGCTCCGAGAAGCTCATAGTTCGTGGGAGGCCTTCGAAAAGCCGCTCTTGCAGGCATATGGAGGACGGCGGAAGAGCCGGGGACGACGCGACTTCGACCAGTGGGTTGCATCGGCGAAGACCCACCGGGGCACAACGAAGGCGTTCCGAGAGTTCGAGCGACGGCTTGCTCGGCTCCTGGAGCGGGAACAAGGTTTGGTGGGGGCGGACAAAGTCTTGTTGTTTGTTAAGTCGATCGACGGAGCGGAACGGGAGGCCATCAGGATTGAGCTCGAAGACGAGGACGGAGCGAATGGCCTTACGGAGGACTGGTCAAAGGTCGGAAGGGTATGCCAATGGCTAGATGAAGAGTTGGCTGAGAAGGCTAAGGGGAAGGCGCGCGACGGCGCGCCATCACAGCGGGAAGAGGCCGAACGGCAAAGAGAGTTAGCAAGGCTCGGCTTCAGGGCCAGGATTGCGGAGGTGTACGCAGCTCTCGAGGCGATGCTTGAGGAAGAGGAAAGATCGAGGCTCCAAGCCGATGCCGAGGAGACGGACTTGCCCTACGAGATGGCAGAAGATCAGTACGACGGTACCACGGGAGAGGGTTCGGAACAAAACACCCTCTCAGCTTGCGGAAATAGAACGGCCAAGGACAAGGCCAAGATACCGATCGCAGAATTGGAACATTGGGACTGGCGGTTTCGGGCACGTCAGCCTGAGGCTCCGGACATGGGAGAAGCAAGCCCAGGCGGGGCTTGCGCGATCGGTAAGGAGAAGACCAACGACCACGAGGAGCCGGTGGCTACAGACAAGGGCGTAAATAGGACGGGTGATTCTACGCGTCTTCCCACGCTTGCTCCCAAGACTATGGCAGGCAAGCCCAAGTGCCCACGTAACTCCCAAGAGGAGGAAGGAGTAGAGAAGAGCCCTCGGAACCGATTCCGGAGAACTCGGCATTCGGGCCCTTACGCCCATCTGAGACCGAGGAGATGGATGACAGTATCAAGGAGTACTGGCACGATGCCAGCGAAGATGGATGGGAATTGGCCCGCGAGAAGGTCGACGAAGAGACCAAGAAAAGACCCGACCGAGGACCGAACAACGTGACACTCCGATTCGGTTGGGGCGCGATCCAATCGTGGATTGTCCGACTGGGGCCATAATCGGCATGAGGGTGCCGATACGAGAGAGGGTGCGGAACGAGCCACCCTCTTTTACATGGGGAGAAAGACCGACCGGGCGAAGGTCGGGAATCGGAAGAAGATGATCAAGGGTCCGAACGAGTCCGACAAGATCGGCATCGGAGCCGAAACTCCGGACATTGGATAATCAAGCCTAGGCGGGGCTGGATCGATCATAGGGTGGATGCTTTCCACCGACACCACTAAAAGGGTCGGTGGCCCCGGATGAGTCGTCGGGAGTCGCTACGAAATCGGTGTCCCCACATCTTGAACGGAGACTCCGACAGTCGGCAACGAGGCCGACGTGAGACCAAGAGAGATGGGAGATGGAGGCGGGAGCACAACGAAAAGAGCGACGACGAGTTCGGGAGAAGTACAAGGGACAGATGCGGAGAACGAAGACCGGTCCTATGGAGATCCTCCCACCAATCCAGTTGTCGGCTCGAGTGCCGGCGTGAGTCCTATAGGGGAGATCGGTGGCGACAAGAGAACGGGATCAGGCAATTCAGAGAATGATGGGCGGACCCGGACGAGAACGGGGAGGAACGGTCTTCCGGATAACTGATCCGGAAGAGAGGAGAGAGCAAGCCTACGAAGAGGCCGGTACCACGGGAGAGGGTGTGGAGCGAGCCACCCTCTCGACTTGCGGACAAAGACAACCTGGGATAAGGGTCAGTAACTAGACAGAGGCCTGAGGAGGATCCTTCACACAGGTTCCGGAGACTCCGGCGGACGGCCCAAAAGCCTAGAGTAGCAAACGGTGGTGGCGAGGGAACGAAGGAGAAGGAAGTGCGGATGGGCGGTCTACGGAGATCCTCACACCGATCCGGCAGTCGGCCCGAGTCCTAGCGTGAGTCCTATAGGAGAGATCGGTGGTGGCAGGTGCACGTGACCAGCCGAAGAGGCGGACGCGGAGGTTGGGGAAAACGGTGAGTGGTGTTGCCGCGACCTTACACACACCGGTTCTAGACACTCCGGCAGTCGGCCCGAAAGCTGGCGTGAAACCTAGAGAGAAGAACGGTGGCGGCGGCAAGGCCGGCAACCGAGACGGCAAAAGGGGAAGGTCCCACGAAGATCCTCACACCGATCCGGCGGTTGGCCCGTGTGCCGACATGTGTCCTATAGGAGAGATCGGTGGCGGCAGGAGAACGTGATCGGACGACAGAAAGCAGAGCGAAAGGAGGTATGAGGCTGGCGAGGCGGCCACGAACCGAATACAGGCCCGATCGGCAAAGTCGGAAAGATAAAGATCGAACACGCTTGGTACGAGAGTCGATGACCCAACAAAACGGAGGCCCGAGAAGGATCCTTCACACATGCCCGGAGGCCCCGGCTATTCAGCCGACGTGGCAACATGAGACCGAGGGTAATGGAAGGTGGCGGCAAGGGGACAAAGGCGGCAACAGCAGAGGCACCGACCAGCCAAGGCATTACGAGAACGAAGGAGGCCATGCGGGCCAGGACGCGGCAAGGGTGATCTTCCGGTAAGCTGTCGGGGACACTCGGTTAAGGAGCAGTGTGCCAAGCCAGAAAGGGCACACCCGAAAGTAGAACGGGAGGCGTTCGTGTGGCCACCGAGGGCCAAAGCAAAGTACGAGTACTGGATGGTGCTCGGCACAGATGGTGTCGAGCAAGGAAGGCAGAAGACGACACATGGCGGTGTCGGAAACGAGAACACGGGCATGCGCAAAGAGACTACGCAAAATGGAGGCCGGAACAAGGTAGATGGCCAAAGAGGGATCCTCCACACCGAGTCCCGAAGACCTTGGCAATTCGAGCCGACGCGGCAACATAAGACCAAGGAGAAGGAAGGTGGCGGCGAGGGGACGAGCGGATTTATCCCACATTGTAACGTATCTCCCTCCTTGTTCTATAAAAGGAAGGGAGCGCCTCTTGTGAAAGGGTTGCCCATTTTGAGTCATAAGGGTATACCATTTTGTGCTTTCTTTTCTAGGGTTAGCTACATTTTCTTTCTTTCTTCTTCTTCTCCTTCTCGAGAAGTCGGGCGGGAGCTATGGCAGCAAAGTTGTTAGGTTAACTTCTCTTCTTCTGTGCGTAGCCGGCTCGTGGCCGCGGTTGTATCTCCCCCCCCTTTGTAGGTTTGCTTCTGCTAGGTCTCATGTGCAAGACCCCGCTCGGCGCGATAGCCATGAGCTCCCCGACCGACAGCTTGGCAACCGACTACGGTTGTAACCTACCTGTTAAAAACAGTGCTCGGCCACAACCGAGGAATAGGATCAACTCTCAGAAAACAGGAAATACAAAATGCACGAAGACAATAGAGAGAAGAGTACACAGGATGTTTTACGTGGAAAACCCTAAATGGGAAAAACCACGGGTGTCCTCAAACTCCAACTATCACTATAAACAGAGATGTACAATGGTGAAGCTACAAGGCAACAACCTTGAGCTCACTGCCTTCGCCACAGGCGGCGGTAATACACAGAGGCAACGACCTCTTCGTCTCTCTCCCTCTCTCTCTCTCTCGGCTGCTCACTTAGCTCCTTCTAAGTGGAAAACCAGAAAAAATGAATAACAACTTCAAAACTGTTTGCCCTAAGTCATATTTATACACATATGACTTTCGGGCTATTTACAAATATAGCCTCAAGGGCCCTTGGCAAACATATTCACAAATATGTCCCCGCATCCGGATCTCTCTCCGGGTACATTCGTCATCCGGCTCCGTAGCCGGGGTCTTCATCATCCGGCTCCGTAGCCGGGGTCTTCATCATCCGGATCCGAAACCGGGTTTTCATCATCCGGCTCCGCAGCCGGGGTCTTCATCATCCGGATCCGGAACCGGGTCTTCATCATCCGGCTCCGTAGCCGGGGTCTTCATCATCCGGCTCCGGACATCCGACCATCCCATCCGGAGGGACCGTAATCCCAACAAACTCCCCCTTCACTTCGGCATGGGATGTCTCTCCAATCCGATCCTCTTCTGGCACGCTTCCAGCTTGTCGGGTGTGAGCACTTTGGTCAGCATATTTGACCCGTTCTCGTCCGTGTGGATCTTCGTCAGCACGAACTCCTGGTCTTCTATCCTTTCCCGGATCCAGTGATATCTTCGCTGGATGTGCTTCGTCCGGGAGTGATAGGCCGCGTTCTTCGCAAGGTGGATGGCACTCTGACTGTCGCAGTAGAGTCGGTACTCCTCCTGCCGGATACTGAGCTCTCTAATGAAGTCCTTCATCCATATCATTTCCTTGCCGGCTTCAACAGCCGCCATGTACTCCGCCTCCGTGGTTGACAACGCAACCGTCTTCTGCAGCCTCGACTGCCACGAAACAGCTCCCCCTGCATACGTCATCACATACCCTGATGTGGACCGGCTGGTATCTGCATCAGCCGACATATCCGAATCGGTAAAGCCGTCGAGTTCGGGCTTACCGGAGCCGAATCGGAGGCACACGTTTGTCGTGCCCTTCACGTATCGGAGTATCCACTTGACCGCGTTCCAGTGCTCTTTGCCGGGATTGCTCATATACCGGCTCACCACTCCGACTGCATATCCTATGTCCGGTCTTGTACACACCATTGCGTACATCAAGCTTCCGACGGCAGAGGCATATGGTACTTTCATCATGTCCTCCTTCTCAGCCTTTGTCTTGGGGCTTTGCTTGCTGGACAACTTGCAGTTTGCCGGGAGGGTTGACCCGACCGGTCTTGCTTCCGACATGTTGAACCGGTGAAGCACCTTTGTCACGTACTTCTCCTGTGACAGCCACAACTGCTTCTTCTTCCGGTCCCAGATGATGTGCATCCCTAGTATTTGCCTCGCCGGACCCAGGTCCTTCATTGAGAAGGTTCGGTGAAGCGCTTTCTTCAGCATCCGTATCTTGACCTGGTCCCGTCCGACGATCAACATGTCGTCCACGTACAGGAGGAGTATTAGGAAGTCTCCTCCTTCAAACTTCTTCACAAACACGCAGTGATCGGACTGCGTTTTGTGGTACCCTTCGTCGGTCATGAAAGAGTCGAACTTCCGGTACCATTGCCGGGGAGCCTGCTTCAGTCCGTAAAGGCTCTTCTTCAACCGGCATACCAGGTGCTCCTTCCCTTTCTTCTCGAATCCTTCCGGTTGCTGCATGTAGATCTCTTCTTCGAGGTCACCGTGAAGGAATGCCGTCTTCACGTCCATCTGTTCTACCTCGAGGTCCATGCTTGCCGCTATGCTCAGCACCGTCCGGATGGAGGTCATCTTCACTACCGGGGCAAATATCTCGTCGAAGTCGACGCCCTTCTTCTGCTGGAACCCCTTCACCACGATCCTGTTGGGATTACGGTCCCTTCGGATGGGATGGTCGGATGTCGGAGATGAATGCCGACGAGCCCGGTTTCGGTTTCGGATCCGGATGACGAAGACCCCGGCTTCGGTGCCGGATGACGAATGTACCCGGAGAGCAATCCGGATGCAGGGACATATCCGTGAATATGTTCGTTATGGGCCCCTGAGGCTATAGTTGTAAATAGCCCTAAAGTCATATATGTATAAATATGACTTAGGGCAAATAGTTTTGGTGTTGCTTCTCATTTTTCTGTTTTTCCACTTTAGAGGAGTGAAGAGAGAGCAGCCGAGAGAGAGAGAGAAAGAGAGAGAGCGCGAGAGAGAAAGAGGTAGACGCCTCTGTGTATTTCCGCCGCCTGTGGCGAGGACAGCGAGCTCAAGGTCGTCGCCTTGGAGCTCGTCATTGTATACTTCTCTGTATAGTGTTGTTTGGAGTCTTGTACTCCCGTGGTTTTTCCCCGTTTAGGGTTTTCCACGTTAATCCTTGTGTACTCGCGTTTCTTCGTTTTGTTTCTACGTGTGTTTCCTATTTTCTGCTCCATTGATCCGCGATTAATCGGTTGTGGCCGAGATAAGAAGGTGAATAGAAGCGTCAATTCTCAACAAACTGGTATCAGAGCGACTGTTGCAGAAAATGGAAGGCGGCGGCAGCGGGCAGCCGATGATGATGGTGCTGAATGCACAGAATTACGCCGACTGGAAGATCAAGATGGAGGATCTTCTGATTGTTCGGGACCTGTACGAACCGATTGACAGGTCGGAAATACCGAAGGGGGTACTTGAGTCGGAGTGGAAGCTCCTGAACCGGAAAGCCGTAGCGACGATCCGACAATATGTCGACGTAAGCGTCCTGCAACATGTGGCGAACGACACCAACGCATACGAGATGTGGAAGAAGCTGTCTGGCCTCTATGAGAGGAAGAATGCGTTGAACCGGACCTCCCTGATGAGGAAGATAGTGAACCTCAAGTACCGGGACGGCGAGAGTATGGTAGAACACGTAAGCACGTTCATGGGATTCGTGAATCAGCTTGCGGCGATCAAGTTCCCGCTGGAGGATGCAATGCAAGCCATCATCCTGATGTGTACATTGCCGGACAGCTGGGAGAACTTGGTGGTGACTCTCAGCACCTCCTGCACCGAAGATAACTTGTCCCTACAAACGGTAAAGACAAGTATTCTGAATGAAGAAGCGCGTCGGAGAGATAAGGAACCGGCCTCCGACCCGAAGATGCTGTTTACCGAATCGGATCGGGGAAGACAGTGGAACCGGAGTCCGCAAAGACGGGAGAAGTCGGGGACCCGGTCGCAGTCAAGAGGAAGGCCAACATGCTTCCACTGTGGGAAGCCGGGGCACTTCCGGAAGAACTGTCGGCATTACCGAAAGGACAACGGAGCCGACGACACCGATTCGAAGAAGTCACCGGAGAGAAACGGTGCATACCAGGGAGCCACGGACCGGAGAGGTCCGGATCGGCGAGGGCAGGACCGGAAAGGAACGACGGCATTCGCGGCAAGTGAAGAAGAGATAATGCTCATTACCGAAGAGACGGAGCTAAACCTTGCCGGTGAAGAGATGACCTGGGTGGTCGATTCCGGAGCGTCGTTCCACCTGACCCCGGAGAAGAAATACTTCTCATCCTACACAGCCGGTGAACATGGTTGTGTCCGGATGGGAAATGAAGGCACATGCCGGATTGCCGGCATAGGAGACGTGTGGCTGATGACATCAACCGGATGCAAGCTGCTGCTGAAGAATGTGCGACACGTTCCGGAGGTCCGATTGAACCTGATCTCGGCCGGGAGGCTAGATGATGAAGGCTACACGGGTAGCATCCGGGACGGTGTCATGAAGTTCAGCAAGGGGAGCCTGATAGTGGCTCGGGCCCGGAAGGTCAACACTCTGTACCTGATGAATTCCCGGCTATGTCCGGAGGAGCTGAACGTGGCAGTCGTCGCTGCCGGTGAGCTGTGGCACAAGCGACTGTGCCACATGAGTGAGAAGGGGATGAAGAGGCTTGCAGAAGACAACCTTATTCCAGTGAAGCATGTGCACCTGGAGAAGTGCACCGACTGCCTGGCCGGTAAGCAAAACCGAACCTCCTTCCACTCAAGGCCACCGACGAGACGTAGCGCACCATTGGAGTTGGTGCACACTGATGTGTGTCAGGTAGAAACGAAGTCACATGGCGGAGCCCAGTACTTCGTGACATTCATTGATGATCACAGCCGGAAGCTGTGGACGGCACCGTTGAAGACAAAGGACCAAGTGTTGTCCGTCTTCAAAGAACTCCACGCGAGAGTGGAAAGGGAATCCGGCAAGAAGCTGAAAGCGATACGAGCGGATAATGGAGGGGAATACCGGGGGCAGTTCCAGGAGTACTGTCGCTCGAAGGGAATCCGGCTCGAGTTTACTGTGCCGAAGACGCCGGAACTGAACGGGCTGGC